>NW_016690500.1:144660-170502 GCF_001604755.1 Lepidothrix coronata | reverse complement strand
GCTGCTGTCCCTGGTCCCCCCAGAGCAGAGCTCAGTCCCTGCCCCTCCTCTGCCCCTGCCCAGGCACTTGGAACTGCACTGAGGTCTCCCCTCAGTCTCCTCTGCTCCAGCTGAACACACCAAGTGCCCTCAGTGTCCTCACACGCCTTCAAATCAAGGCCCTTCCCCATCTGTGTCCCTCCTTTGGACACTCTCCAATGGCTTCAGGTCTTTCTTATGTTGTGGTGCCCAGAACTGCCACAATATTTAAGGTGGTCCAGCTTGGATGTGCCCCAGAATCCAACAGGAAGACTCGTTCTGGGGAAGACCCTGCAAGGGGATCACTGTTCTCCACTGTTTGACCTCCTGGGAATAAGAACTTTGCCTTGGCATAGTCTTTACTCTCCATCAAGCACTGGCTTGGAGGACACCTGCCATGGTCAGACACATTATGCTTTTTATGTCAATGAAAACCCATTTGTCTGAGCTACAATCCAGTGGGATGATCCTGACATCTGCATTTCCACTTCTTTCCTGGAATCTTTCTGGTCTAACCTGGAGATCATCTCACTGGAAGCCTCATCACCTGCTGGCTCAGTTTGCCTGCGTTGACATCAGGGCCCTGAGCAGTGACCAGTGTTGTGTGTCACAGGACAGTGGTGGCCTGGCCCTCGTTCCCTCCAAGCATCCCTGTCAGGTCTGTGCAGCTGGGAGAGTCCAAGGTCCAACATAAATTTCACTGGATTGGGGCCCCTGTGTTGGCAGGAAACTCAGGTTTTTTCATTTTCATGGATTCTCCATCTGAACTCAAGTGCCATTGGTAGAGTCAACACACTGCACAGCTCTGCTGCTCTTCCCGAGGCTGGGAGAGTCCAGGCCCATTAAAATACAGTCAGAGGGCATCAGCCCAGCACTCCTGGAAGAAATGTGCTTTCCTTGGGGCAGCATCAAACCCTCTGAGCAGAGAGGAACCTGCATTTCTCTGTTTGTTGAAACCTTTTGCAGAACCAGACCCAAGTGAATGATTTCTTTAGCTGAGGCTCTAATCCGCTCTGAAAAGTGGAACATTTCCCCATGATATGTTTTACTTATTCCTTTCAAAACAATGACTTGTCAGCCTCTGCATTTCCAAGTACCAAATGCACAAAATTCAGCGAGGCATCACGTCAGTTCTTCCTTTTCACACCAAACCTCAAAGCATTTTCAAGTTCTTTCAGACTGATTTTTTAAAATTTAATTTGATGTAAAAGTCCAGCTATTTTTCCCAAATCTGGCTATGATAAAAATTGATTTCAGAACCCACTGATGTTACCAGGCTGCACCTGGCTGTGCTGACATTTGTCTACAGACGAGCCAAAGCCAGAGCCACAGATCAGAGTCTCTGCCTGAAGAACAAATGGATCAGTCCTCCCTGATGGGCACTTTGAAAGCACCAACCCTCCTGCTCAGATCTCTCTGCTCTGCTTCTGCCTCAGAGCATCCCCTGCCAGCCTGTCCCTCAAGTCCTGCTCCTGTGCCCCATCTGAGCTCCCCTGTCTCTCATCTCCTGCACCTCCAGAGCAGTTTGGGGCTCCAAATGTGCTGCCTAAATGGGGCTGCTGAGCTGCCTCGGTCCAGACTTGCACACAAAACAAGCCCATCTCAAGGCATCGCTCTCTAAAAGGCCCTCACAAGGCTCTGATTAAAAGGAAGAAAAGTAATTTTCCATGTTTCATTCAAGAAGTGTATGACTGAGCCTTTCCATAATTACTGAGCTTATCTGACATTCATGATCCTTGATTTCAGTCGTTCATTCAGTGCCATAGAGAAGCTGATTAATAAGATGTTAGTGGAACACAGTTTCTCTTCTTCCCCCAGGACATTATAATTTTAGAAAAAAAAATTAAATATTACAAAGGAGAGCAGGTAATTGGCAGGAAAACTCCTCGTCCTGCTCTGTAATACACGGGCTTCCTGAGCACCAGGAGAGGTCTTTCCCAGAAGATCACTTGATGGGGTAGCTGGGAGGGAACAGCTGGGAAGGAGGTGGAATTCCTCCCTGGATTTCCAGGTGCAATCAGCCTGTGGAGGGTCCTACTTTTATCCACCTGTTCCCCCTGGAGTGTGCTGAGCCCACGGATGCTGCAGTGGGATGGGGCATCTCCCCTCCCTTCTGCCCACGCCAGTCCAAACCTCTTCCCTTTGCAAGATGGTCTGGACAACCTGAAATACTGAACAAATCACAGAATCATGGAATGGGTTGGGTTGGGAGAGACTTTAGAGGTCCCTTAAAGGTTCCACCACCCTGCCATGGGCAGGGACACCTTCCACCAGCCCAGGTTGCTCCAAGCCCCGTCCAACCTGGCCTTGGACACTTCCTGGGATCCAGAGGCAGCCACAGCTTCTCTGGGCAACCTGTCCCAGGGCCTCCCCACCCTCACAGGGAAGACTGTCTTCCTAATATCCAATCTAAACCTGCTCTCTGTCACTTTGAAGCCATCCTCTCTTGTCCTGGCATTCCAAGCCCCCATAAACAGTCCCTCTCCATCTTTCTTGTCCCTTCTGTCAAATAAAACAACAGCAACATTAATTACTTTTTTTTTTAATTGCACCCAGCGCTAGTGAAGAGCAGACGAATCAAGATGGGAGAAAACACAAGACTTACAAACTTCCCTGCTTGCTGTGACTGTGCTGGGGCTGCTGTCCCTGGGAGGTCCAGCCCCATGTCCCAGCACTGACAGCCTGGCAGTGCCTTCCTCCAAAGCCTCCTCCAGCCCCTGCTGCCTTTTACAAAGTGAATATTAATGTTCCTCCTGCCCTGGCAGATCCAGGGCATGCAGTTCGTTATGATTCTCCCAACAGATCCAAAATTAATTTGATCCCTGCATATCTCTGCTTTTGCTCATGGATGTTACTGGGTTAATTAATGTCTGGTTGCCTTTCCCACAGCCCAAACAATATGTTTGAATATGAACATTATAGGGAAAGAACCATCATATAAAAAATGCATGTTAAGTGTACCAGGTATGACTCTACTTCTAAAAGCAGTGACTTGTGTGGAGCTCTTTGCCCTGTCTGACTTCTGTCTCCACACACAGCCCTAATTTTGCACCTCATTTCCAAAGTGAGCCTGTCAGAAATGGGCTGTTCCCTCACTGTTCCCATGCACAGATAGTCTGGGCTGGGTTGGCTGATGCTCTTTGGGACCCCAGTTTGAATGTTTTGACCAGAGGGAAAGGTTGGAGCTGTGTCAGGGAGGTTTAGGTGGGATATTAGGAAAAGGTCCTTCCCCCAGAGGGTGGTTGGGCACTGACCAGGCTCCCCAGGGCAGTGGGCACAGCCCCAAGGCTGCCAGAGCTGCAGGAGGGTTTGGACAACACTCTGAGAGACAGGGTGGGATTGTTGGGGTGTCTGTGCAGGGCCAGGAGTTGGACTGGATGATCCTCTTGGGTCTCTTCCAGCTCGGGATATTCTGTGGTTCTGTGACACCTGCAAAGCAAGGGGGGTTGTTTGGGCTGGGGTAGAGAGAATTTTCTCCCCAGGGGCTGGTGTGGGGCTGGGTTTGGGTTGGTGCTGAACTCAGGGATGAGAACACAGAGATGGTTTTGGTAGTGCTGAGCTCAGCAGAGCCAAGGCCTCTCCTGCCCCTCGCTCGGCCACTCTGGGGAGGGGCTGGGGGGTGGGAGGTTGGGAGGGGACACAGCCAGGACAGGTGACCCCAGCTGACCCCGGGGATATTCCAGACCACACAGAATCATGCTCAGTGTGTAGAGTGGGGGGAAGAAGGAGGAAGGGGGGGATGTTTGGAGTGATGGGGTTTGTCTTCCCAAGTCCTGCTCTCCTGGAGGGGCTGAACACCTGCCCATGGGAAGCAGGGAATGAATCCATGGCTTTGCTTTCCTTGCCTGTGTGGCTTTTGCTTTCCCTGTTAAACTGTCTTTATCTCAACCCATGAGTTATCTGGCTTTTACCCTTCCATTTGCCTCCCAGTCCCACTGATGGAGCAGTGAGGGAGCAGCTCTGGGGGCTGCTTGGGGTCAACCCCCCCCACGAGGGTGTGAGGGACAGCCCTGCAGGAGCCTCTCTGAACTTCCCATCACTCTTCTGCCACACTGATCAGCTTTTCTACTCTCCCATAACATGTCCTGGACAGGCTTTGGGAGCTTCTCTGATGTCCCCAAGATCAGAGTCACAGCAGTGTCAGGCTCAGCAGGGTCGGGGGCTGTGCAGGGGTTGCTCCCACTCCAAGGAAATGGTGATTCACTCCCAAGATCCCATAAAAAGGTGGATGTGGCAGCAAAGCCAGCCCAGGGCTGACCAGGATCACAGAATATTCTGAGCTGGAAGGGACCCACAAGGACCATCAGGTTCAACTGTTCAGTGAATGGCCCATGCAGGGATCAAACCCACACCCTTGGCATTGTCAGTGCCGTGCTCTGAGAAACTGAGCTCCTCTCAGGATGCTCCTTCCCAATCCCTTCACACTTCAGTTCTCCTGGGGGAGCCTGGCAAATATGCAGAGATCAGGTAAACCCTGGGTTAGGAACAAAAGCCTATTTTAAAGGTGATTCACCCAAAACGGCAACGGAAAAGTCTGCTGGGGATCCCATGGAATGACAGCATCACTCTGGATTCGTGCAATCACAGACTCACAGGATGGCTGGGGTTGGAGGGACCTCTGGAGATCATCTGGTCCAACCCCCTGCTCCAGCAGGGTCACCTAGAGGAGGTTACACAGGTTGACACCCAGGCAGGTTTTGAATATGCCCAGAGAAGGGAACTCCTCAGACTCTCTGGGCAGCCCATTCCAGTGCTCAGTCACCCTCAAAGGAAAGGTTTTCCTCAGATTCAAACGGAATTCCTTGAGTTCCAGTTTGTGCCCATTGCCCCTTGTCATGTCTCAGCACTAAAAAGTCTGGCCCTGTCTTCTTGCCCTGAAGACATTTGCATATATGCAAAGTTTTATGTGTGGATGCCTGTTTTTCTTCTCACATAACTCTGAGAAATGACTTCCCCATCAGGAAAAGGGACATCATTAAATAATTAACCAATCTAACTATTAACAATTATTTTTATTTTAATTATTTTTATTTTATTATTTATTATTTTATTATTGCTGTATTTTATCCATTTTGTTATTCTTTATTCTTTATAATAATTATTTTTATTCTTTTATTATTATTATCATTATATTTTAACAACAGTTAAACAATCAACAGTGGGGCAATGGAGATGGCCTTGTCAGGTCTAAAAATGTTCTCACAAACACACTCCCTGTTTTCCACACTTCAGAAACAGTTTTCATTGACAACTTTGCCAAAATTTGTTAAAAGAAAATACAACACAATAGTGTAATCCAATGTAAGAGCCTGTTTTCTTTCACCTCCTGTGCTTTCAGCCCCTTGGTCTGAAAGGTTTTTGAAACCTGCCAACGATCTCTTCCCAAGAAACAAAACAGAAATCCAGGTTGGTGATGGTTTCCTGCTCCATCCCACACATGCTTGGTGGGAACTAAAGCACATGATGCAGGTGTTTGCTCCATCCCAAAGCCCAAGACAACTTCAGGAGTGGGTTGGTGTTGATCTCCACCATCCACACCCCCTCCTCTCAGTGATCTCCTCCTGCCTTCCTGAACTCCTCCTGACCCGCTTTCCTTCCCTGACACGTCTCACCCCGTGCAACTGAAATGATTCCCTCTCCTACCCAAAGGAGGGGAGGCTGGAGTTAAAGAAATTAAATCAAACCTGCAGAGATCTGGGGGTTTTAGAAGCTGAGAACTTTCTCAAACAAAATCCTTTGCTTACTCAAAAACCAACCAACCACAAAGAAGCGAAGCAAAAGCAAGTGAAATGAAGTTCATGAAAATCTAAACCCTTTAACTGAGAAGAGGATTGGCAGTGGCTGCTGGGCTTTACTGCTTTGCCTCTCTCATGTCAGCCCTTTTTTTCCCTAAACTCTCCCCCACAGCTCTTGTTCCCTTCACCACCCACTCCTGAAGTTCTCTGCAGCCTTGCTGTGCTGTTTGGAGCCACTCCTGTGCTTCACTGGTTTAATCCTCAGCTCAGAAAGCCTCTTAAATATTTTTGTGTCACCAATGTCCCCTCAATCATTCTCCTTAAAAATGATTTCCAGGACAGAGGAGGCCATCCCAGACTTCTTGGTCACCCACTGACCTGCTCTGGTTCTTTGGGCTCTATAATTCCTTAGTTTTGCCCCCACAGTGCAAAAGTGAGTCTGTGCTTCCCACAGGAGCATCCTCATGGTAGGACTGAGGTGGGAGATATGGAATTGGGGAAGTGGAAGAAGGATATTTGTCACATCTGTCCTTTCCCAGTGGAATGGAATTAGATATTTAGGGGAAAACAATCCTCCCAGACCCCATCACAGCTCCAGAGGAGGCTGAACTGCCTGGTTTCCCTCTGGATGAGCAGACGGACTCAGCACTCCCATAAATTCCTTGGAGCTTCCAAAGTTTGGAGGTTACCAATTCTCACAATTTCAGCACGACAAGAAATACTTTCTTTAAAAAAAAACCCAAAAAAAAAAACCAACAACAAACAACAACAGAGCCATTTCAACATTTGAAGTGGATTTTTTTCAGCCAACTCTTATCCTTCTGATCACCAGGAGGATTAGGAAACATGATCTTCCAAGCCATAAATACACAGAGGTCATGGTTAAGTCCCCACATCATCACTGGTGAAGCCACTGGCCCAAAAAAAGAACAAATCAGAGCAAGTTTTGGCAGGTTTTGAGGCCTCTTTGATTATTAAAATTCATGAGAGCGCTCCCACAATGTCCATCTGGGTTTCTGGAAGGTGATGAACACTTTGGGGTTTGTGTTGGGTTTGACTGGTGCCCAGTCCTGCAGCATCTCACAGTGCCAATCCCGTCCACACGTGTCAACTGTTCATGTAAACTGCTCTGTTAACACCTAAAATGGGTCTTTGGATGCTCAAAGTGAGGATTTGGACATTAAAAAATCAGGCTTTGAACGCTAAGTGAAGGGTTTGTACCCTAAAATGAGGGTTTGGGCCATAAAAGGGAGGATTTCAAGCCAAGAAGCAAAATTTTGGACTCTAAAACTGAGAATTTGGGCCCATAAACAGGGATTTCGAATGTTTAAGTGAGGGTTTGGACACTCAAAGTGTTGCTTGGATCCCAAAAATTCCCTGCAGTATCCTAAAAATGCCCCTCTGGAGGCTGAAAAGGAGGCTTTGGACTGCAAAAATGCTGATTTGGATTCTAAAAAGGGGGCTTTGCAAACTGAAAATGGAGCTTTTGGACCCTCAAAATGGGGCTTTGGGCCCTAAAAATGTGGGGTTTGGCCCTAAAAATTAGGATTTGGATCCTACAATGAGGGTTTGAACTTTTTGATTGAAGCTTTGGGTCTTAAAATGAGCATTTGGAGCATAAAATGAGGGCCGGATCTTAAAAATGTGGTTTTGGGCCCTTGAAAAGAGAAATTTGGCTCTGTAATCAGTTTTGGACCTTAAAACTGAGATTTTTATTGCTAGAAATGAGGGGTGAGAGCCTAAAATTACAATTGTGAACCCTTCTGTGAGGCTTTGGGCCTTAAATTTGGATCCTAACAATTATTCTCCGACGTGAAAAATGAAAATTTGTCCTCTAAAAATCTGGATCATGAAAACAGGGGGTTAGATAATGCTTATTCAGACCCTCAAAATGGAATTGGAAACAAAAATTGAAGGTTTCTGCCCACTGCAGTATGGCAGTTAGGGCAAATACAGGATTTTTCTGTGTGTTCTGATCTTTTTCTGGTCTGTACCGATGAACAGCAGAGACCAGGAGTGGTGGTGCTTGGGAAATCCAGCAGTTATTGGGAAATGGAGCATTTCCCATGGGCTGATCTCCTGCCTTTCAGCTCTTTTAGATAAGAATCATGAAATCATGGAATGGTTTGGGTTGGAAGGGACCTTAAAATTTCATCCAGTGCCACCCCCTGCCATGGGCAGGGACACCTTCCACTAGCCCAGGTTGCTCCAAGCCCCGTCCAACCTGGCCTTGGACACTTCCAGGGATCCAGGGGCAGCCACAGCTTCTCTGGGCAACCTGAGGTGTGAGAATCCTGATCTGTGATTCCTTCTACCACAAATGGAAAGTCTTTCCTCCAGAGAGCACACCCTGCCTTGAAAAACCCGGCTGTGATTCCCAGTTTGACTTTCTGGAATGTCTGGAGCAGGAGATGGACATGGATTCTGATCACAGAATCATCACAGTTGGAAGGGACCTTCAAAATCATCAGGTCCAAGTGTCAACCCAGCACCACCAAAATCACCCCAAACCACATCCCCAAGTGCCACATCCAGGCTCCTCCTGAGCACTTCCACAGACAGGGAATCCACCCCCTCCCTGGGCCTGACCACTCTTTCAGTGAAACATTTTGATTCTCAGACCTGATCTGAACCTCTCCTGGTTCAGCTTGTGGGGACCAGGGACAGCAGCCAGGGAATGGCTGGAGCTGTGCCAGGGCAGGCTCAGGTTGGATCTCAGGCCAAGGTTCTTCCCCCAGAGGCTGGTTGGGCACTGCCCAGGCTCCCCAGGGCAGTGGGCACAGCCCCAAGGTTGCCAGAGCTCCAGGAGGGTTTGGATGATGCTCTGGGGCACAGGGGGTGACTCTTGGGGACTGCCAAGGACATAATCAGGGAGTGCTGAGCCATGACTGAGCTCAGGTGATGTTTTTCTGCTCGTGCTCCAAAGAGTTTCCATTTCCATTATTTCTGCTGGGGCCCAGCTGATGTTGTGGCATTTGGGCTTGTTTGGTGGCCAGGACCTCTCTGCCACGTGCAGGGACATTTCCCTGCCCCACTGAGCAGATTTGCCTTGGTGCCAGTGCCCTGCCCAGCTCAGCAGGAGGTTTTTCCCTGGAATAGCAGGTGTTTTGCAGAATTTGCAGATGCTCAGAGTCTGGCAGGGGCTGTGAGAGGGGGGGTGGCTCCTCCACTGGGCAACAGTGCTACAAATACACAAAAACCTGGATGAAAGTGGGAGAAAAGAGATTAAAATGCTGCCAAGGCAGCGGGTGCAGCTGATGATACATTACAGTGATGAGCAGGGATCGCTGGCGTGGGATGGAATTAAAAATGCACCATGTTAATGTTACATAATGTAAACATGTTAATTAATGTAACAGGTACTGACAGCCTTGCCTTGCTGGAGGTGGTGCCTGTTTCACTCCTCACTAAGAAACATCCAATATAAGATGCTGTTCCTTAATAATTAATTAATTAGCAGCAGCAGCAGAGTGCCAGAATACGGGAAGAGCCCCATCCCCTGTCTGGTTCTGTGTCCTTTGGAACTAAACACAGTTCCAAGAAAATAAAAAGAAGGCTCAATTCACAGAATCACGGAATATTTGAGGATATTCCCAGAGATCCCCAACCCTCCTGCTCTAGCAGGGTCAGTGTCCAGCTGGGCTGTGAATATCTCCAGTATTTCCCCCTTTACATCCCATCACACTTTTCCCAGGTGCTCAAAGTCAGCTGCTTGAGCTGGAAGCAGCAGAGCAGATCCAAAAATGATCAAAAGTGATTAGGGATTCCCAGGAATGTTCTCCCAGGGAGCCACATCAAACTTTAAGTAATTATGTTGTTACAGTTTATTGTATTATTAAACCCCACAGAAGATACTTGAAATAATTATTCTCATTTGGAGAGACATGCTTGAAATAGCGACTCTGACTTGCAGAATCCCATTAACTTCCACACAAACACTGAGCTCGGGAGCAAAAGCATAAATATTCCTGTTATTTGAGCAGGATTGTGGAATCTGAACCCCAAAATCAACATAATTTTCCCCAGCAAAGGGCAAAGTCAGCGGGGTGAGGGACCAGCCTGAGTCCAGCCCTTGGACCTGCACACCCAGAGGGATTCCTGGGATGAGGGACCTTTCCCTGCACTCCCAGCAATGCCTCCCTTGGGATTTTTCCTGCATATGCAGAACAATTATTCAACACACACATGGAAAAGCAAACACCCTTCTGGCCTGAATTTCAATTCAGGGAAGAATCTTTTTTCCTAGAAACGCTGAGAACAGAGCCTGGTGACACCTTTCCTTCTGCTGCTTATTCATCTTTATTTCCCACATGGAAACAAACCCCCAGACTCAGGGCTGGGTGCAGGAAGGATGGCACAGAGGTCACACTGCCTGCACCAAATCGCTTTCTGGATGTTACTAAATCAGATTACAGGCACCAGACAGGAGATTTGAAATAAATTGAATATCAAAAATTTAAATGTGTTTTTTGACTCTTCCAGCTCTTCCCCAAGAGCACAGCAATCCAAATAATGAAGGGATGCAAAAGAGGCATCCTGGGCTGTCTCTGCTGGCTGTGACCTCTGGCAACACCCCTCCTGCTATTCCAGCTGCTCTTGGTGGTGCTGAAGATCCATGTTCAGCCAAGTGCCCCATTCCTTCATGTCCAGGAAACTGCCTGATGAGACCCATCAAATGTTGTGTTCCTTAAAGCTTTCCTAGAGAGAGGAAACCCCCAAAACAATGATTAAGCCCAAGTGAGTCCCCAGAGTTACCTGCCAGGTTTTCCTTTTCCAAGCTCTGAGGTTGCTTTGGAGGCTTCACCCTTCATCTCTTTGTGCTTCATAAAACAGGGGGGGGTGGTATTTTCATAAATGCACTAAAAAATACACCTGGGAATCAACATAGGGGAGGACTTTGATATGCTTATTGTAATTTAAATAATAAAAAGCTTGGAGCATGGTGCTAATAATGCCAAGGTTGTGGGTTTGATCCCTGTTCACTTTAGAGTTGGACTTGGTCCTTGTGGGTCCCTTCCAGCTCTGAATATTCTGTGATTCTGTGGAATAATTATTTGTGTTGCTTGAAGAAATCTCTCAACACCTGCATGGCAAGATCACAGAGCCACAGAATCATGGAATGGTTTGGGTGGGAAGGGAATTTAAAGCCCATCTCGTTCCACCCCCTGCCACGGGCAGGGACACCTCCCACCAGCCCAGGTGGCTCCAGCCTGGCCTTGGACACTTCCAGGGATCCAGGGGCAGCCACAGCTTCTCTGGGCAACCTGACCCAGGGCCTCCCCACCCTCCCAACCAACAATTCCTTCTCAGTATCCCATCTATCCCTGCCCTCTGGCAGTGGGAAGCCATTCCCACCACTCTGATCCAGGGGAAGACGCTCCCTGGCTGGAAGAGGACTTGGGCTGGGTTTAGGAAGAGATGCTCTGAGCCAGCCCTGGCAGAGCAGGATCTGTCCCACAGCCCAAGTCCCTCTGAGGCTTTGGGAGCCCCCTCTGTGCCCCACTGGGTTTGGGGGGATGGTGCTGGTCCTGTTCCCTCAGCAGGGGGGTGAAGGGAGGAGCAGCTGGACCTGCTCAGGTCCAGGAATGATGAGCAGGAATGTGTCTGGCTCTGTAATTAGCCATTAAGCCCAACAATTAATGTTCACATAAGCCTATGAAAGGCTGGTTTTAATGCTGTTGACATTATTCCATGCACAGTTCAGCCTGTGTGTGTTCTATTAAGTTTATTTATATGCCCCTTAAAGGAAGGGCTCGTGGTCTCTATTTGCCATTCCCAGACAGTTGCATTAACTCCGTGTAATGGGACATTTCAGCCATTAAACATGGAACAATTCCAGTTTAAGGATGGTTCACAAAGTTAGACATTAATTACAGCAACAAGCTTAAGAGAATTACAGACAACTAATTAATGGGCTGCTTCATTGTTTGTCAGAAGTGATTTCTTCTGATAGGAAATGCAGCTTAACAGCAGCTTTACAAATGTGAAGTAATCAGGGAGCTGGAAATACATCTCCTTCCAGAAAATTTGGCAATAATTTCTGCTGGGAATGAAAGTTAATCAGAAAGGCACCTCCAAGCCATGCTGAGCTCTGATCCCAAGATCTAATTTTAATTCTGACTTTTCATTAAACTCGTCCACTTTAGAAAGCAGGTTTTCTTACTTGATTATAACCATGTTCACAACATTCCTAACGCAGACAGAATTTTTATTTTCAATGAGATTTCTCTCCTTGTCTTTCATCTTTTCACTTCCAACCATTTTTTCTTGGTTCCTGTTCTTGAGAGTTTAATCTCGTGCATCTTTTCAGTCAGCCACTTATGCCCTTACCTAAGACTTCACAAAAGTGATGTCACATTTTTCATCCCAGAACATTTGTCGTTTTGAAATTCTGGTTATTTTTAATTTGGGATTCTGGAGGCTTCCGGTAGAAAATATGTTCAGAAGAGAGGAAGGAAAAAAGGGAAAGGTATAGAATTTTTTTCTTTTTCAGGTTGAAATTATCTGCGTGAGGCTTTTACCTTGATAGTTCTGGCCTCAAAGCAAGAAAGGTGGTCCAACATTCAAGAAGAAAGAGCAACAGTGAGCAGACTCTTCTCCTTTGATCCAACAGAGCCTTTTTTTCCTTGCCATAAATATCCCTTCCACCCCTCCATCACCCTCCAATTTATCCACGTCAGTCCCATGTGACAGTGACTGTGATATAAAGCCCTGTTCCAAAGTCCTATTTCAGAAGCATCCAAGAATTGAGGAATGACCTGCACAAGTTATTAGAGGATCAGAAAATACACCTTTCAGCAAAGGATCAGAATGTGATCCGTGGTTTTTAGGCAGAGGAAAGGCACTGGGATCAGGTTGGAATGTTCTCTCTGAGCAGCCAAGTGAGACAGACCCGGTCAAGGAGCTTCAGCTGCTGGAGGAGCTTTGGTACCTTCACAGAAAACAAAGAGGGCTCTGCCAATCCAAACTGGCCTTTCTGTGAGAACAGGGAATGATGTGGCTGCAGCTCCTGGGGAACCACCAGCAAAGCCATTTCTGCCCAGAGCCAGACGTGTCACTGCAGCCACCCATGAGCTGGAAGCTGCAGGAGATACACCTGGGTGGGATGGACACTGCAGGACTAACGGGGTGAACCCCTGGAGTCCGTCCCTGGAATGAACTCAATCCCAGCACTAGTTGTGCAAGGAGCACTCCAGCCTGGGAGAGATGGGCTCCGTGCAGGAGGCACCAGGTGGGACTGTCTGGCCTGACCATCAGGAAAAGGTCCCTTTAGCCAGTCATGGGCATCTCATGGAACCATGGAATGATTGGAATGATTTGTCTTGGAAGGGACCTTAAAGCCCATCTCATTTCCTGCCATGGGCAGGGACACCCCCCACTAGCCCAAGTTGCTCCAGCCAGGCCTTGGACACTTCCAGGGATCCAGGGGCAGCCACAGCTTCTCTGGGCAACCTGTGCCAGGGCCTCCCCACCCTCACAGCCAACAATTCCTTCCCAATCTCCCATCTAAATCTCACCTCTGTTGGTTTAAAACCATCCTTACTTGTCCCACCTGCCTTCAAATCCAGGACCTTCCCATTGTCCCTCCAGGTTTGTGGGTGGGAGTGGGAAGTGTTGAGCAAACCCTCAGGATCCTCCACTGGCAGGAGGGAATGACCTGAGCTCTCTGCCACGTGGGCAGGAGCCTGCACTGCGTGGATCCAAATCCATGGGCACTCCATGGATGGAGAGCTGAGCAGGATCAGGACTGAAGGGCCCTGGGGACATCCCTGCCAAGCACAGGGGCTCTGTTGATCCAGCTCCTGTCCTGGACAGGGATGTGGTGCCCGGAGAAGGGGCTGGATTGGGGAGGAGGAGGTTCCCAGAGGGGCTGTGGCTGTGCCTGGCTCTGCATTTGGGATCTGAGCAGCCACAGAGCCCTGGGTTACACAGAGATTATTCTAATCCTTTCATTAGCCTAAATCCTGCTTTTCTCCAGCACAGTCAATGCTGCTACAAGGAGAAAAGAGTCACTGGTGCAGGAGCACATTCATCCTTTCTGCTGAGAAGAAGGAGCTGGGAATAATTCTCCTTTGTTGAATTGGGATGAATGGGGTGTGATTGACACCACTGGTGCCACTGTTCATCATTCCAGAGTGGATGGAGATGCTCTGTGCACACACAACAACTCGGGAAAGGAGAAGCAAAAGCCCCAGAAGATGATTCTTAATTAGGAAAATTTCACTGCTGTAGATTAACATATTTATTATAGTCATTAATCATCCCTTCCTGTGTCCTCTCAGAGCACGGCTCAGCAGGAGCAGGGTGGGATGGGAACACCCCAACAAGGAGACAGAGTCTTCCAGGAGAGCCTCCCAGACCAGAGATCCTTCTGCTCCAGAGTCAGTGACTCAGGAATGTCCTTGACAAGGTGGTACCTGTTGTCACCACTGCCCCAGGGATGAGCTGGAGAGGGACTTGGGACAAGAGCCTGGAAGGATAGGACACAGGGAATGGCTTCCCACTGCCAGAGGGCAGGGATAGACAGGAGATTGGGAAGGAATTGTTGGCTGTGAGGGTGGGGAGGCCCTGGCCCAGGTTGCCCAGAACAGCTGTGGCTGCCCCTGGATCCCTGGAAGTGTCCAAGGCCAGGTTGGATGGGGCTTGGAGCAACCTGGGCTAGTGGGAGGTGTCCCTGCCCATGGCAGGGGTGGAACAGGATGATCCTTCAGGTCCCTTCCCACCCAAACCATTCCCTGACTCTGTGATACGCTGTGGACTCAGCAAAGCCCAACACACCTGACCCTGGTATCCCATTCCATGGGGTGCAGGGGATGAGGATTGCTCCAGGCCTGATTTCTGGGTCACTTCCACTCCTAGAAGCACCACATCCCTACCCAACAGGACAAGATAGGTTTTTCCAGCATCTCCTTCAGGATCTGTCCCAGCTGGGCTACAGGTGGTGCTGCCAACCTGGACCCTTCAGCCTGGACAGGGCCAGGAGTTTGCTCTCAGCTGCCTCCTGCTCTCAGTGCACTTGTTTATAACTTAAAATGTATTTTACCCCAAATCCAAAATCCAAGTGAACTTCAAAGGATCACTTCACACCCCTGAGGTTTCTCCTGTACCAGATGGGGGAACTTCTCCTCTGCAGTGACCCTTTCTCACGGGCTCAGGAAAGGAGGAACCTGCCTGGTGCTGTTGGTGTCCTGGGTGGAAGGGGCTGTGCTGGAGGTGACCTGGAGCCTCGAGGGCCACATTTACCATCACAGAAACACAGGATATACTGAGTTGGAAGGGACCCACAAGGATCATCCAGTCCAACCCCTGGCCCTGCACAGGCCCAGCCCCAAGAGTCACCCCCTGTGCCCCAGAGCATCATCCAAACCCTCCTGGAGCTCTGGCAACCTTGGGGCTGTGCCCACTGCCCTGGGGAGCCTGGGCAGTGCCCAACCAGCCTCTGGGGGAAGGACCTTTGCCTGAGATCCAACCTGAGCCTGCCNCCTTGGGGCTGTGCCCACTGCCCTGGGGAGCCTGGGCAGTGCCCAACCAGCCTCTGGGGGAAGGACCTTTGCCTGAGATCCAACCTGAGCCTGCCCTGACACAGCTCCAGCCATCTCTGTGTCCCTCCTTTGGACACTCTCTAATGGCTTCATGTCTTTCTTATGTTGTGGTGCCCAAAACTGCCTCACTGTGCAGTGAAGTCTCTGCTCTCCTTCACTCCATGACTTTCATCTTTTCCCTTTGCCAGCACTGAGCTGCCTCCCTGAGGAGAGCACCAAACTTTGAAGTCCATGGTGACCACAAAGCAGTGAAATACAAGCCACCTAATTATTGTCTTACTGTATTTTTCCTTCTAAACTCCACCTGCCCTGCTCCTGGAAGAGAAAAAGAAGGATGGTGTTTGCTTTTCCTCTATCCCCCAGTGCTGTGCATGGCCATCAAGATGAAAGGAAACACGATGATCTCTCACTTTCTGAGTCTGACCTGCTTTCTGAGTCTGGGAAAGGGAGAGGAGCTGCTCTGTGTTCCAGTTCACAGCCTCCAAGGACAATGTGTCCCATGGAAAGGGGAGCACCAGGGCAGGAGGTGGAGGGTGCACCCCAATAGCAGCAAGGGAGGCAGTTTTGTGGAGGACTTGGAGCAGAGAGACTTGGCAGAAGTTACAGTCATTCAGGAATAAGGATTTTTTAGAATGATGTTTCCTCTGGGCACCGAAGGAGCAGATTATGGCTGGATTTGCAGTGATGTGCAGCACAGAGCCTGCCATCCATCACTCTGACATCTCCAAGAGGGTTCCCCTAATTAGACATCCCATTTCAGAGCTTCCTGCCCAACCATTTGCTGACAGGATCCGAGCATGGCCCTCCCTCTCCTTAACTCCAATCCAACACATGATTTTTCTTCATCTGCTCTCCCATCTCCCAGCTCCACGTGCTCGCTGGGAGCTGTTGGCCAGCAGCCAAACCCCGCAGCACAGGTGGCTGCATGTCAGTGGTCCAGGAGAGAAGAGGTCTGCAAGGGATCCAAGGCCCCTTCAGGATGGCACTGGCTCCCCCCAGTGTATCCCAGAGCCTCCCAGTTCAGCAGAACTAAGTCTAGGGAATTCCTGGGGATGAGTCCAAGGCGCAGCCCGAGCACAGGAGAGCTGCAGGGGAATATCACACATCCACCCCTCACCTCTGCCATGGCTGTGGGCCAAAGCCAGCAATGCTCCAGCAGCTCTCCCCTGTCCCAGCCCAGCTCCTCTGAGCGGAAGTTCTTGGTTCCTTTGCCTTTGCCCCCAGAGCTGTGACCTGATATCCATCTGCATCACACAACCTTTCCATCTATTAGGGGCTAATTACATGATGGAACAGCTTTGTGTCTTTTCCACCATGACCTGGCAGGAGTCAGGAGAGCAGCAACAGACCCTGAACAAACCACCTGGGAAGGCAAAGCTGGTCAAAAGACCAGGCTGGCACCTGACTCACTGTCAGACATTTGCTATGGCTTTGGACACATCAGTGTGTGCACAGTGATGTCCTCGCTCTGTGCTACAGAGGAGGATGCAGAAGGGGCCTCAGCTGAGGGCCTGGAACCAGAGTGGTGCAGTTCCAAAGCCTCTGCCAGTCCTTGCAGATGCAATTCTGATCCCTCTTTCCACTGAGGACCATCTGTAGCTCAGAAAGAAGGCCATGATTTTCCCTGAGTCCCAGGTGCCTCATGATTCCTTTTTTCCCCACAGAAGAGTCATGGCCCCACTTCCAGTCACAGAATTACAGAATCACAGGATATGCCAAGTCAGAAGGGACCCATGAGGATCATCCTGACCCTGCACAGGCCCAGCCCCAAGAGTCACCCCCTGTGCCCCAGAGCATCATCCAAACCCTCCTGCAGCTCTGGCAGCCTTGGGGCTGTGCCCACTGCCCTGGGGAGCCTGGGCAGTGCCCAACCAGCCTCTGGGGGAAGAACCTTTGCCTGAGATCCAACCTGAGCCTGCCCTGACACAGCTCCAGCCATTCCCTGGCTGCTGTCCCTGGTCCCCCCAGAGCAGAGCTCAGTCCCTGCCCCTCCTCTGCCCCTGCCCAGGCACTTGGAACTGCACTGAGGTCTCCCCTCAGTCTCCTCTGCTCCAGCTGAACACACCAAGTGCCCTCAGTGTCCTCACACACCTTCAAATCAAGGCCCTTCTGCATCCTTATGGCCTCCTTTGGACACTCTCCAATGGCTCAATCCCTTCCTTCCATTGTGTCCCC
Source organism: Lepidothrix coronata (assembly GCF_001604755.1). Lineage (NCBI taxonomy): Eukaryota > Metazoa > Chordata > Aves > Passeriformes > Pipridae > Lepidothrix > Lepidothrix coronata. Next base: position 153,032 of record NW_016690500.1, on the reverse strand, counting down.
CCAAACTGCCCCAATGTTGAGGTGAGGCCGCCCCAGGGCAGAGCAGAGCGGGACAATCCCCTCCCTGGTGCCCCAGGACAGGGATGTCCCTCCTGGCTGCCAGGGCACTGCTGACTCAGGGACAACTGGCACCACCAGGAGCCTTTCCTGGCACTGCTTTGTGCTCTGCCTTTGGTGAGAGGCAGGGATCTCTGAGGAAAGAGCAGCTTGTTCACGTGCTCAGAACTGAGTCCTGCTTGGCCTTGGGCAGCCCCTTAGCAGAGAAGTTTCTCCCAGAGCTCCCTTGAGGAAGAGCTGATCTGGTGGGGTCACACTCACACTGGGTGTGCAGGACGGGGCTCTGCCCCTGAGGCCCCAAGAGCACTGACAGCAGCTCTGGAGCAGCAAACTGGGGCTCCTGAAACCTGGCAGAGAGAGAGAAGCCACTTCAAAATCAGAGCAAGAACTGACCACAGCCAAGAGCTCCCCAAGGGCAAGTGCAGTGAAGTTCCCTCAGGATGCAAGGGAATAACTGCAGAGGAATTTATTTTGGGAATTCATTTTCTACGTCTGACTTTTCTTATAACTTTCCCTAAAGATTTTCCTGGAGTTACTGCTGGAGACACCAGTTCACATGGACCTTTCAGGGTTGTTTGTTAGTTGGGTGTGTGGAGCTGAGAAACAAAATATCTGGGTTTTTTTTTAAACCTCAAAGACAAACAATCCATTAAACGTTAACCCCATTTGCCTCCTAAAGAGGGAAGGGAGGACACCAGATCCATGGAGGGAATCTCTTCCTGTCTCCACCATAACTCAGGTGATGATGATTTTGGGAGACCAACTGTTCACAGAGCTGAGTCCCAGCACAGAGCACGGGGCTGGCACAAGGACTGGATGGAGATAATCAAATTGTGCTCGAGCAGATGCAACAGCAGAGGAAGATAAATGGGTGGGAGTTAGAAGGGAAGCAGCAACAATGAATAGGGACTGTGAGACCTGATAGATTAAACAAGATAAAAAGCAATAAATGCGTGCATTTCTAGTAAATAAGGATTGATGGGAAATAGGGGATGTTGCAAGGAGGGGTCTGCTAGAGCCAGAAGGAGGAGCAGAGGGTAACAGAACTAATTCTGAGGGAACAGAAACAGTGGCTGGAAAACCTTGGCACTGTCACAGTGAAGAGGAAAAACAAGAACTGGGCTGGTGGGAAGAGAACAGGAAGCCAAGGGGACCGTGGGGGACAACAAGGAAGACCAAATTATCCTCCCCACGGTTTGGTCTCACATCTGCAGGCACAGACACAGGTTGGGATGGAGAGTCATTCTTGCAGGATCTCAAGTTCACAGGATCACAGAATCCCAGGATATGCTGAGTTGGAAGGGACCCACAAGGATCATCCAGTCCAACCCCTGGCCCTGCACAGGCCCAGCCCCAAGAGTCACCCCCTGTGCCCCAGAGCATCAGCCAAACCCTCCTGCAGCTCTGGCAGCCTTGGGGCTGTGCCCACTGCCCTGGGGAGCCTGGGCAGTGCCCAACCAGCCTCTGGGGGAAGAACCTTTGCCTGAGATCCAACCTGAGCCTGCCCTGACACAGCTCCAGCCATTCCCTGGCTGCTGTCCCTGGTCCCCCCAGAGCAGAGCTCAGTCCCTGCCCCTCCTCTGCCCCTGCCCAGGCACTTGGAACTGCACTGAGGTCTCCCCTCAGTCTCCTCTGCTCCAGGAGTTCCCCCACACCACTCTCTGCATGAAGGGGACTTTTGTCTGATGGTTACTTGGGAACCAAGATTTCCCCTCTCCTGGGAAGGTGGTGCCTTCACTCACCAGGAGGATGAAGGATGAAGCCTCCAATGAGCAGCACCAGCTGTTCAGTTTTATTGCCCACAAAGAAGCAGAGCTTGAACCCACCTCTCCTTCCTTTTACAGCCAGGAAGGGAAGGGAACCTTCCAAGGGTGCTCCTGGAGGAGTTTTCAGCCTTCATCCCACTGCACAGCTGCTCTGCCAAACACCTTTCCCCACAGGCTTGGTCACTACCTGCCTTCTGATGCCAAGGCAGAGGCCAGAGCAAGGAGGGCAGGGGAAGGAGGATCCCTTGACAGCCTGAGCTTGCCCAGCTTGGAGGGGTTTCCAGTGAAGAAGAGCTGGGGAGTGGCAGGAAGTTCTGACCAAGGACAGGAGTGTGAGAGCCTCACCCTGCTGAACTGTCCACCAGGTGCTGAGGGAAGGGAGCCATCCATTAAATGTAATTTCACTTTTCCCATCAGGCTGAAGATTCTGCAGTGATAAAATTAATTAACAACTGTAATTAAACCAAACCCTCTCCTGTTTTGCCAGGATGAGCTGTCAGGAGTTGGGTTTTATAATGACTCCTCCATTCAGGGGAAAGCAAAGGGATGAAGGCTCAAAAGTTGTGACCCCCTGAGCTCTAAAACACTTTGTTCTCCTTGGGGGAAAATTTATTAGGAGGCTTGGATCTAAGAAGGCAGGGAGCCAAACTGCCTCAGTATCCAGGAAGATGATGGCCAGGAGAGGTAGAAGGTGGGAGGGACCTTTAAAGGACATGTAATCCCACCTCTGCCATGGGCAGGGACACCTTCCACTAGCCCAGGTTGCTCCAAGCCCCGTCCAACCTGGCCTTGGACACTCCCAGGGATCCAGGGGCAGCCACAGCTTCTCTGGGCAACCTGTGCCAGGGCCTCCCCACCCTCCCAGGGAAGGATTCCTTCCCAATATCCCATCTATCCCTGCCCTCTGGCAGTGGGAAGCCATTCCCCCTCATCCTGTCCCTCCATCCCTTGTCCCCAGTCCCTCTCCAGCTCTCCTGGAGCCCCTTCAGGCCCTGCCAGGGGCTCTCAGCTCTCCCTGGAGCCTTCTCTTCTCCAGGGGAACCCCCCCAGCTCTCCCAGCCTGGCTCCAGAGCAGAGGGGCTCCAGCCCTGGCAGCATCTCCGGGGCCTCCTCTGGACTCTCTCCAGCAGCTCCACGTCCTCCCTGTGCTGTTCCCAGGGCTGGAGGCAGCTCTGCAGGGGGGTCTCACCTGAGGGGGCAGAGGGGCAGAATCACCTCGCTCAGCCTGTTGGCCACAGGATATTTATTCCTTGCAGGGCTTTGCAGGATGGAGGGAGCAGTGGCTCCCTGTCACCTCCTGGGAGCTCAGGTGGAGCTGAAGGGGATGATCTGCTGACACAGCAGATCCCACCCGGGTCCCTCTGCAGGGGAGAATTGCTTTGTCAACAACTGTGAGAAGAATCCTTTGCCTGAGAGCTCAACCCTGAGAGTGGGCAGGAAAAGCCTGGCTTTGCTGCTGGGAGGGGCTGAGGTGGCTCTTGTGGCTGCAGGACTTTAAATTCCAGGCTGTAGGTGAACTCAGCTCAGCTTTTCCTCCAGAGTCACCAGCAAAGCTTCCTCTGTCCCCTGTCAGCTCTGCAGGTGGGGTCTCACCTGGGCAGGGCAGAGGGAGAGAATCCTCCCCTGCCCTGCTGGGGATGAGCCCAGGTCTTGGGGGTTTCTGGGTGCCCACAGCTCATGGCAGCCCCTGGGTGACGGTCAAGGGGATGTTCTGGGATGGTGCCACTCAGTCACCTCTCTCCTGACTCAGAGATGCTGCCCACAAACCTCAGTGAGACCTTCAGCTCCTGCTGTGCCACTGAGGCATCAGGAGGATCTGCAGGGATGGTGATGGGGGATTTCTCTCCCCAGATCTCGGGGCAATAAGGAGTACAAAGGTGTTTTGGGCTGAGCACCACCAATGTGTCTGTGCCCTCAACAGGAAAACCACATGGATGGGTTTTCCTGCATTAGGGCCTGGGCAGGCACCAGGTTGTTTCCATTCTGGAATTCCAGTTTCTGTCCCCTGACAGTGAAAGGGGATGCAGAGGAAAAAGCTCAAAAAGAAGTGCTGACACTGCTATGAGTCCAAACTCTTCCTTCTGAGAGCAGTAATCCCATCTAGTCTGTGCTCTTAATTAAATCAATTATAAGAAGTAATTGAATTAAGAGCCATTTATACAGAGCCTGATTATTTCAGGTCTTTGTGGAGCCTTTAAGAGAGCAAAGCTTTCAAGCAGGACCTGCCTCCTCCCAGGGCTCTGTGTAAACGTGGTCAGTGAAGGCAGAGAGGAAACCCCAGTGCCAGCTCTGCATTAAGACATCAACCCTCGTGTGTGCCCGTGCAAGGCAGGGCTCTGTGAGGCTGGGCAGCCTCCAGCCTTGGAGCTTTCAAGGTCAGATTGAATCAAAGCCCTGAGAAACCTCAGGCTCCTCCTGCTCTGAGCAGGAGGTCAGTCTGGAGAGCTCCTGAGGACCCTCCAACCTGGATTCTGCTGCCACCACCTCAGTCCTTAATGGGACCTTGGCTCTGCAGAATTATGAAGTATCTGTTGGATGGTTCTTGTTGGGCTGACAGCAAATCTCTCCAGGCTTTATCTCCCTCTTTTAGAGGAGTCTTGAATTCAGAGACCTGTGCTGAAGGTGCTGCAGGAAGCATGAGGGGGCAGCAAAGCCTGCAGCCACGAGGAGCAGCATCTTAATCACAGGCTCTCTGAGACTCCCAGGAAACATTTCTGAATGAATAAAATATTTGGTTCGTTGGTTTGCTTTTTTTACCAGAAGCACTTCAGGGTTTTAGATGCTTGGTTTTTAAATAAACATAGCAGTATTTGCTGTGAACAACAAGCACAGTGCCAGTACAGCAATAAAAAAAGATTAGCACTTGGAGGGGAAAATTGCAATTTGCCTACAGGTGTCATTTAAAACTTCTTTGCTGAGCCTTTCTCTTCCTCCTTCTCTGGAATGGGCTGCTTGCCTACCTAGCTGGGATAATGAAGTGGCATCAGTGCGGGAATAATAATAAAAAAATAGAATTAATCATATTTAATTCCATTTTAGAGGAAATAAGCAAAAGGGCTGTGTTCCTATAGACACAGAGTCTGGTGTGGAGCCTGCAGCTCTCTCCTTCTCCCTCAGCTGTGGCAATGCCAGGCAAAGAGAGAAGCCCTCTAGTTAAAAACGTTGCATTTCACTCCCCAGAGCTGTCCCTGCTCCCCCACGGCCAGAGGAGGAAACCAAAGCTCATTGTGTAGTTCCAGGGCTGAGCTTCACAACAGAGAGGTTGTGGTTTAATAACAGGGATTTAATAGAAATACTGAACGTTTGCCTCTCACAAAATGGGGATCAAACAGAGCCAGAATCCTTGAGAAAAGGAAAACCCTTTCAGAGCCTGTCTCCAGCAAGAGGCTGAGGGATTAATATTGGCTTGATCCTGTGGGATTATCCCTGTATTTTTATTTTCCTCTCTGTTATGGAGAGGTGCTTGGAACATCTAAATAAAGAAGTGATTCAATGGCATAAATTCTCAATCAGATTTAATTTTCACATCTGAAAGAATTATCTTGTAATGCCATTTGTGCCCTTATTAAATAGATCTGCAGAAGGGTTTTTTTCCCAGTTTCAGAGTTAAAACACTTGTTAGTGACACCAAATGGCAAATGAAGCACTAATGGGAAGGAAGATCTTGTGGGAATCAAATCACCTTCTGGTACAAACGCTTGGGATGAACCTTTGGCTGTGTTCCCCCTGCCACAGACATGGCTTTGTGCTCTCCCTCCCAGAGCCGAGGCAGAGCCTCTGCCAGCACAGACAGACTCTCATCCTGTGTCCTCCTTGCTTTTGTGCACCACCTAATGGCTTCTCACCGTCTCACAGATTAGGGAAAAAAGAGAAAAAGCCTTCCCAATGTTGTCTGGCAGCATCAAAAGCAGGGAATTGCCTTAAATCTCCCCTGAGTCCTGAGGCAGAGCAATGTCTGTGTGGCTGATGCCTGTGAACAGCCCTGTCCCACTTCTACTCTTTATTTCACACAAACGTGTCCTTTCCCAGCTGTGATGGGAAGGGAACACACCCCCAAGAAGGCCATAAACACAATCATAACTGTGTGTGGAATAATTAGTCATAGAAGAAATCTCTTTGTGGATTATCCAGTTTTATTAGTGCTTAAGGAGCTGATGGGAAAGAGGGTTGTGGTTGCAAAAAACGTGGCCAGGGACATGTTTGGATTTTTAACATTGGTTGGCAACACTTTACCTTAGGGAAAGGTAATGTTCCTGTGGGAATGAGAGCAGGGAGAGAGCAGAGGTGCCCTGTGGGGACCCTCTGACAAGACAAGTGGTCTCCTCCCCAGTTATCTTCATCCCAAACAAGCCCTCTCTGAGCTGGGGGGTTTAACACGTCAGGATGCAGCACTGCACAGGTGATGGAAGCTCAGGGAAAGGGGGATCTGGCCCAGGGACACACTTCCCACAGGATGTCCTTTGGCACCAAGCCCTGGGATAGCAGCACAGATTTGCTTTGCTCCTGCCCTGTCTGATGGTGCCCCAGAGGAAGGAAGCCGAGGTGGGTCCGGGCAGGGCATTTGTGTGGGGGTGAGAGCAGGAGAGTCTGAGCAGAGGGACAGGGCCAAGGCAGGGGGTCTGGGGAGCAGAGGGCTCTGGGGCATCTGTACCTCCTGGCAGGGTGGCAGTGGCCACTACCCACCACAGACCTTGTCCCTGAGCCAGTCCCTGAGCACTGCACTGTGCTGGAGGGGGCTCAGGGATCTCAGGGATGAGGGGGGGGTGTCCATCCCAGATCCCACAGCACCTCACAGGACAGAGGGCAGTGCACTTGAATAACAGATCATGTCATGCTGAAAGATTTATTTTGATTTGTATTTTGGTTTTGTTGTCTCTACGAGCAGGGAAAGGGGCCATTGCCTCTTCTTCCTTTCATAAAGTCATGGAATCGTGGAATGGTTTGGGTGTGAAGGAACCTCAAAGCTCATCTCATCCCAACCCCTGCCATGGGCAGGGACACCTTCCACTAGCCCAGGTTGCTCCAAGCCCCATCCAACCTGGCCTTGGACACTTGCAGGGATGGGGCAGCCACAGCTTCTCTGGGCAACCTGTGCCAGGGCCTCACCACCCTCATAGGGAAGGATTCCTTCCCAATCTCCCATCTCTCCCTGCCCTCTGGCAGTGGGAAGCCATTCCCTGTGTCCTGTCCCTCCATCCCTTGTCCCCAGTCCCTCTCCAGCTCTCCTGGAGCCCCTTTAGGCCCTGCAAGGGGCTCTCAGCTCTCCCTGGAGCCTTCTCTTGTCCAGGTGAACCCCCCCAGCTCTCCCAGCCTGGCTCCAGAGCAGAGGGGCTCCAGCCCTGGCAGCATCTCCATGGCCTCCTCTGGATTCACTCCAAAGCTCAGTGTCTTGTGTCCCTGAAAACACCCACTGAGCTCTCACCAGAGCAGGGCACGTGCCCACCACACCATGCCCAGAATCCTTCTGTGCCAGTGACAGCTCCAGGCAGAGCATCCCAAGCCCTGCCAGAGCCTTGCTGTGATGGGAACAGGAGGAGGAGGATACAGGCGAGGATTTGTCTGTGACACAGAGAAATCATTTGGGGTTTGCTAATTGGATAACAAGGCAATTACAGCCTTGGCTGTGTAATTCGGTGCCTTGGAGTGTGCTCAGACCACCTGATGAGCTCGTCTCAGCTTGGGGGAGGTTCCAATCAGCCCATGGGGAGGATCTGTTCACACATCAGAGCTGGTGCTCAGACCCAGTGGGGACTCAGGGCTCTGACCCCGCGGGCATGGTCAGCCCTGCCCAGCCTGTGCCCTGCACTGCCCAGGCTCAGGGGCTGCCCAGGCATCGCTCCTGGGAGCACCAGGAGGCTCTTGAGGAATTCACCCCCACCCCAAACATCAGCCCCACCTGCCGCCCCACAGATGGAGCTCACATGGCTCCACATCCGTGCCAGGGAGGACCCACTGCCCTCCTTCTCCTGCACGAGGGAGAAATGTCCTGCTTTTCTTAACTCCCCCATCACCCTGAAGGTCCATGCTCATCCTTTACAAAGAAGAGCACCCCAAACTTGACTTTTCACTCACTGACCTCCAACTGAACTTGCCAACAAGCTGATTTGTTTGCTTTTCTTCCTTTTTGCAGCAACCAGAGTGTTTCAGATCCCTCCTTCTGCCCCATCCCACAATTTCCTCCAGATGTGGCAGTACCAGGCAGCACATCTGCAGACAGAGCCCTGGGCAGCACCTGTACTCCCTGAACCTTGCTCACACCGACCCCACGGGACTCTGTGAGGTTCCACAACATCCCCACATCTCCTTGGGATTTGATTCCATTTTTTACTTCATTATTAAGAACTGCCCCCCTTCCTCTGCACTTGGAGGATCCCCATCTTCTTCTCCGTGGGGACCAGGGACAGAAGCCAGGGAATGGCTGGAGCTGTGTCAGGGCAGGCTCAGGTTGGATCTCAGGCAAAGGTTCTTCCCCTAGAGGCTGGTTGGGCACTGCCCAGGCTCCCCAGGGCAGTGGGCACAGCCCCAAGGCTGCCAGAGCTGCAGGAGGGT
>NW_016690500.1:140982-142369 GCF_001604755.1 Lepidothrix coronata | reverse complement strand
GCCACAGCTTCTCTGGGCAACCTGTGCCAGGGCCTCCCCACCCTCACAGGGAACAATTCCTTCCCAATATCCAGTCTAAAGCTTTATAAGGTTCTGTATCTCTCTTTACAACTTCAACCCAGCACTTGCCCTCTTTTCCTTTGGTAATAGAGGATCAGGCCTGGTAACTCCTCTTTCGGGATCTTCTCTGGAGATCTCCCTTCTTGATCCTGTGGGCTTCCTAGGAATTCCTAAGTCACTTAGGAATATCTCGGTAAAGCAAGAATTTATGCCTTTAGCAACATGGTTATCATGGAATCATGGAATATCCTGAGTGGGAAGGGACCCACAGGTTCATCAGTCTGACTCCAGGCCCTGCACAGGACACCCCAACAATCCCACCCTGTCCCTGAGAACATTAGTCAGCCTTACCCCCAGGGACACCTCTGGGGATGCATTAAATGTTTATTTACTCCATTATTTACTCTTTCTCCTCTAAAATTTCGCTCTTTCATTTTGCTGAAGGTGTTTTAAAACACTGAGTTTCAGATGTAGCTGTAATGTCTCTCAGAATTTTCTTTAACCATATTCAAAAATCTGTTCTGTGCCTCAAACTTCATGTTTTATGTTGATTTGCACTGGAACCAGGAACCGCTACGTGGATATGTCACAAAACTACACAACTGTAATTTTTATGTCCCTGTTGTAAAATGACTTTGTGTTGTGCTTGCATTTTGAATTTGTGGGTGGAACAATTCCATTTGGGTCAGAAATGAGGGTCCTTGTACTGTGGTAAAATTTTATGCTTAATAAGAATAATTTTGGTTGTTGTATGGGCACTGTGAGGTTTGGGATGTCCCAAACCATTCCCTTTGTTGCTTTTAAGTGGCCAGGTGTTTCAGGTGCTGTGTAAGTAGGTACTTTACTGTCACTCAGCCCCCGTAATTGGCTTTGGAAACAAAGCCTTGTGGCGTTTGGAATATTTACAAGCAAGTTGTGACATTTTTGACAGATCAGGCAAAGCTGCTGACTCGAAAAAGCTCATTTTTGTGACTATCAGCAACATGACCCCCCTGGTTTGGGAGGAATAAGAAGTAATTGTTGTGCTTAGAGCTGCCAGGAGGTGTCACATCCTTTCTCCATTCACGGTGTCCTTGTGACACAGCTCAGGGACAGAACCTGCCCTCCCAGGGACAGATCCCAGCACTGCACGTGCAGGCAAACTCCAGTCAGGAAAGGTTTGGGCTTAGGAAATGTGCTTTGAGCATTAGCTGCTGATTCAGGAATCATGGAATGGTTTGGGTTGGAAGGACCTTAAACCCATCCAGTTCCACCCCCTGCCATGGGCAGGGACACCTCCCACTAGCCCAGGTTGCTCCAAGCCCCGTCCAGCCTGGCCTTGGACACT
>NW_016690500.1:94174-139662 GCF_001604755.1 Lepidothrix coronata | reverse complement strand
AGTGTCCAAGGCCAGGCTGGACGGGGCTTGGAGCAACCTGGGCTAGTGAGAGGTGTCCCTGCCCATGGCAGGGGGTGGCACTGGATGAGCTTTAAGGTCCCTTCCCACCCAAACCATTCCACGATTCCATGATTCCACGACCCAGCTCTGATCTGAAGGCCAGCAGGGACCATCCCCCCACACCCCACCAGCACTCACAGCACATCAGTCCTCCCTGTAAATCCAGACCAAGCTCAAATTCCCAAAATACAGATTTGAACCAGTCCCTGGAGGTTTGAAGAACTCATTATTTGTTGCATCTTTTTGCCTTTAGGACCCTGAGACCCAAGTCTCTGTTTTCCCACAACATCTGTGCCATTTCTATAAGGCACAAAAACACCCAAGGACATTTTTCTTCCACTTTGCAAAGGTTCAAGAGAAGGTACAATTTTGGAACATCCATGGGCACATCACTGTGACCCCCACTTACAAACCTCTCTATTGACCAACTTCCACTCACATGCAAAAACCAAATTAAAGGCATCAAAATTGATTCACTTGAGGAGTGGAGCCCTGTACTCCCCACACTTGTTTTGATAATAACTAATGAATCATTAGGTGGGAATTGGAAGAGCAATCATGGTTTAATGGGTTTACAATACTGCTGTAAGGTTCCATGTTCAGTTTAATTATATTGAAAACCACGAATCATTCATGTAAACTTGCTATGAACTGTTGCTGCTGTAACAGGGAAAAAAATACCAAGAAATAAATCCACACACTCAAAAATAAAAAACCTCAAATGTCAGAATATCTGCCCAGCACATCCTCCCCGCCCTCCATGGACCTGTGGAGTAAGAGGTGTGACATCCTGTTGGGACCTGGACCAGGGAATCAGCTCTGGGCAAGGACACAGTTGTTCTGCTCCGTGACTTGGCCTTACCTTTGCCACCAACACACATGTTGTCCTTGCTTTGGGATCCCGGGCTTGGGGTGACACCCCCAGGCATGTCCTGGGTGTGTTGTGGTGCCCTGGGCAGTGCTCAGTGCTCCCTGTTTACACCTTCAGGTGACTGGGACAGTGAGAGCACAACAGGATGGCAATGTGGGACACAACCCCCTTGCTCCATTTCCCATGGAAAACCCTGTTCAGCTGCGAGTTTTTTCCTCCCAAAGGCAGGTTCAGCTGTTGGTGCTGGTGCAGAGCCAGCTGAACATGGAGACAACATTCCAGGCTCCAGCATCTAATCCTGTGTCTTACTTTGGTTGAAGCTCCTCTGGCAGAGGTGGCAGAGCCCAGAGCTCTGCCATGTGTTGAGGAGACACCCAACCTCCCCACCAGACATTAGTTCTCACCTACAGAGCAATTACTGACACCCAGGTGATGTCAGAGACAAGGGCTTGGTGCACCCACAGCTGCTCTGAGACCACCTGGGTGCAAAGCCTGGACAGAAGAATCACAGAATCATCCCACACTCATAGAATGGCTCAGGTTGGAAGAGATCTTGAAGATCATCTAGTTCCAAAGCCCTGCTAAGGGCTGTAACACTCTCCACTGGTCCAAGAGCAGAGGACACGTCACTCAGGAAGGGCTCTGCACAGAGGCTTGTTACAGAGGTTTTCCAGAAGGAAGAATGTGAATCTAAGGCCTGAACGTTGTTCCTTATGGACATTTCTCCATGGGAAGATCTCCCACCATACATTACATGTCCAATATAAAAATATTGCTGTGAGCCCCCAGGTACCACCACACTTCACCCCCCAAAAAACCCAAAACCAAACAATACAAAGGAATAGTGCTTTCATGGCAAGATTCTGCCCCCGTGGACATTTTGAGGTTTTTGCTTGCTTTTAATTCTATTTTTTATTGATTTCTTACTTTTAACTCAATACAGCTACTTCTGTGCACCCTGATGGACATCACAGAATCACTGAGGTTGGAAAAGCCCCCCAAGACCTTGTCCCCCAGCCCAGAGCACTGAGTGCCATGTCCAGTCCTTCCTTGGACACCTCCAGGGGTGGGGAATCCACCACCTCCCTGAGCAGCCCCTTCCAGTGCCTGACAACCTTTTCCATGAAGAAATTCCTCCTGATGTCCAACCTGAGCCTGCCCTGGTGCAGCTTGAGGCCATGTCCTCACATCTGTGAGGGTCCCTCCCCAGTGGGTGAGGACCCTCAAAGGGTGACCCCCACATGATCACACTCACTGGAGCTCCCCTGGCTTGGTGTTTCAGTTACAAACCCGACTGTCACCAGGAAAAAAAAATCACCTGAGAAAAAACCTCTGCCACTTGTGCAGCAACGCTGATGTCTCGCTAATGGCACAACACACAGCGAGGCACGAGCAGCCACATCTCACTGATTTGTCTTTTCCCTGTGTCAAAGACTCAAATAAATACAAGGCAGAATCAAAAACCAGATGAATCAGAGCCGTTCTGCTCTCTGCAACGTATGTTGCTGTTAATAACGTTTTGCTGATGATCTATTTGGGGGGTTCATGCTCCTGCCCTTTCTTTGTAGTATCTGGACAGCTTCTCTACAAAATTAATAACAAGAATTAAATCCCTAGTGAGCTTAAGGCAGTATCTGATCCTTTTTCCCTGCCAAGGACAAAGCTCTGCTCCATGTAGGTTTAACCAGAGCAGTGTAGAAGAGAAGAATTGTTTTTTAGCACAAAGATTTTTAGAGATTTTGAAATATAGTCCCAATAGGACTGTGAAGCCAAACATTTATATATTCTTCATGGGTAATTCTTGAGGGAAAAATTACAAGCAGCCAATGAAAGCATTTAATTTTGACACATGGTAGCATGATTCTGACTCTGAAATTGTATAATCAATTACAATATATTCTATTGTAAACTGTGTTACGTTCTCTGCAGTCTGGAAGAAAACAGTTTAAAACTGAAATGTGAAAACTTTCCATTGCAATATCCTGCAGGAATCAAAAATAACCCTCTCTGAAGGGATGGAGAACTGTTAGAGCAGGAGGCAGAGAGGTAACCTGGAGGCTTTTGGAGCATCTGCAGCAGTAGAAGGAGCTCTGGCCAACTAAAATGTGTTGGGTCTTATGTAGAAATGTCAGATCCCTCCAAAGGTGGGTGATGACTCCCAGCAGAGGGACTGGGCAGCTCTGTGGTCACACTCATGGCCAGTGCAGCCAAGTGATCTCCTCCAGCAGGGATCTCTGCTCACTGTGTCCTGTACAGAGACTCAAAATCAGAACCATGGAATATCCTGAGTGGAAGGGACCCACAAGGGTCACTGAGTCCAGCTCCTGGCCCTGCACAGGAGACCCCAACAATCCCACCCTGACCTGAGAGAATCACACTTGTTGACTTGAAGTCAACACACTGTGTCAACACAAAGGTCCACCTTCCTGTCTCTCAGTGTATCCTCTTGAGAACAGTGTTATAAAGGAAAAGACAAGTTTACTCCTTTACTCAGTATATCTCACAGTGACCATACTCAGGACTCACCTGCCTGAGGGCTTTTGGTGCATTTTTGTGCTTAAAAACTCCTCTTGGGCTTCCTCTGTGAAATTCGGTACCCACAGCCTGAATTCACTAATGCTTCCAGACACCAGGAACACCGTGGCCAAGAGTTGTGCAATTTAGTCATATTTTGAATGAAAAAACACCAAACAATTATGTTTAATCTGGTCTGGATCTGCTCTCACATCATACTGTTTGCTGGCTGCCCATTTTCAGACTGTGAGGGACAGTGGAGGGTCACTGCAATTCCTGTTCCCACACCATTCTGGCATTATTACCTTTAATAGGTGCTCACAGATCTCTGTTCCAAGCTGAGTGGGCACATCCTGCCTTGTGTAACGTGGAGGCCATTCCAGGGCTCAGTCCCTCCTGCTGCCTTTCTCTGTTCAAATTCCTCTTTTCCAATCTCTTCCTGCCTTTCTGCCCTGGGAATCAGAACCACGCCCATGCCAGAGGGTGGGTTATAGAGCTGCACACCTTCTGTGCTCTTCTTCCCTTCATCTGGGCACCACCTACAGCCTCTGAGGCCTCGCTGAGCCTGCATGGGCAGAGGGCTCCCTGGGGCACTGCAGGGTCTCTCTCTAGAGCAGCAGTAACCACCTCAGAGGACACCTCAGTAAATGATCGGCCTTGCTCGGCAATTATTGCAATTCCTGCATTATTCCCACCTGGCTGCTCAAGGGAAGCCAGTTGATGTGGTCCTTTTGGATTTCTGTAAAGCCTCCAATCCTGTCTCTGCCAGGATCCTCCTGGACAGATAAACACATCCTGTGGGGTGTGAGCAGTTGGCTCGTGGGTCGGGCACAGAGGGTGACAGTGACTGGGGTGACATCAGACTGTGACCTGTCACTGCTGGGGTTCCACGGGGCTCCATCTTGGGCCCTGTGCTCTCCAACATCTCCAGCAATGACTGGGACACAGCACTGGAAGGGACACTGAGCAGGTTTGCAGATGACCCAAAACTGGGAGGAGCTGCTGAGCCCCTGGAAGGCAGGGAGGGCCTGCAGAGAGACCTGGACAGGTCCGAGGGCTGGGAATCACCAACCATGGGAAGTTCAACAAGGGGAAGGGTCGGATTCTGCCCCTGGGATGGGGCAACCCCGGATGGACGGACAGAGTGGGAATGAGAGGCTGGAGAGCAGAGCCGGGAAAGGGCCCTGGGGGTCCTGGTGGTGCCAGTTGTCCCTGAGTCAGCAGTGCCCTGGCAGCCAGGAGGGACATCCCTGTCCTGGGGCACCAGGGAGGGGATTGTCCCGCTCTGCTCTGCCCTGGGGCGGCCTCACCTCAACATTGGGGCAGTTTGGGGGGACACAATGGAGGGAAGGGATTGAGCCATTGGAGAGTGTCCAAAGGAGAGACACAAGGATAGGGAAGGGCCTTGATTTGAAGGCGTGTGAAGACACTGAGGGCACTTGGTGTGTTCAGCTGGAGCAGAGGAGACTGAGGGGAGACCTCAGTGCAGTTCCAAGTGCCTGGGCAGGGGCAGAGGAGGGGCAGGGACTGAGCTCTGCTCTGGGGGGACCAGGGACAGCAGCCAGGGAATGGCTGGAGCTGTGTCAGGGCAGGCTCAGGTTGGATCTCAGGCAAAGGTTCTTCCCCCAGAGGCTGGTTGGGCACTGCCCAGGCTCCCCAGGGCAGTGGGCACAGCCCCAAGGCTGCCAGAACTGCAGGAGGGTTTGGATGATGCTCTGGGGCACAGGGGGTGACTCTTGGGGCTGGGCCTGTGCAGGGCCAGGGGTTGGACTGGGTGATCCTTGTGGGTCTCTTCCAACTCAGCATATCCTGGGATTCTGGGATCATTGCTCTTCTCCTGCCATTTTCTGACTCAGTCACTGAGGATCCCAAGATCCTTCAGCAGCTCTTTGCCATCAGCTGCCGAGGTGGAAATGTCAGGGACTGCCAACACAGGAACATCCCACTTTGCTCAGCACGCTGGGTTGCTCCTCCCAGCTGAACTAAGGACCAGGGATGAGGCTCAGAGAGATTATTCATCCTAGGGGGAAAAATCACACCAGAAAATTAAAAGTTCTAGAGAATAATTTTCCTAATTAACTTCCAGACTCCAAGCACCAAACCCAGTGTGTTTATTAATCTTATGATTCAGAAAAGCATTTTCCTATACATGGGTCATCTGTCTTGTTCTCTGCTGCATCTCTTGGTCTGTTGTCCATCTTCAAGAATATTAACTTAAAATACCAGATATAAAAAAGAATGTATGTGTGAATCCTACTCCATATAAAGAAACCACTGGGTTTTACTGTTTTCTCTCAATTTTTGTGCCACTGAGGAATGCAATGAGCTCCCCAGCACAAGGAGGGCAATAACTGAGCAACTTAAGCATGCTGGATGATGGCCTGGAATATTAAAATGAACAGCTTAATTGAAATGAACAGGGTGAATTAGTACAGCAATTCAACCTCTGAAATGGAGAAAATATTAAAAATATTTTTTAAAAGTCACTACTTACCATTTGTTTCTGATTTTATATTTTTACCACAGAAAACTGAAAGGCTCCTTGCACACTCATGGTATATCATTCTATATAGCCATGTAATTCTAACTTCCTCTATCTAATTATATCTGTGCTCCTGTGTCAGACTTCCTTAATTAGTGTGTGTATTGATTGTTTATCAGTTATCAGATATACCTGACCTGAAAAATGCAGAAAAGTGGAACTGGAAGGCCCTAATGTCAAATTAATTGATATAAAGATCTCTCCTCTCCTCTCCTCTCCTCTCCTCTCCTCTCCTCTCCCTCTCCCTCTCCTCTCCTCTCCCTCTCCCCTCCCCTCTTCTCTCCTTCCCTTCCCAAACCTAACCTTCCCAAACCTTCCCAAACCTTCCCTTCCCAAACCTTCCCTTCCTAAACCTTCCCTTCCCTTCCCAATTATTTTAATGTCTAATTTTGTAGCAAAATGTTCATTTGTTTGAACTTTTGCCTTTCATTCCATATTTCTGTGCTGCCCTCTTGAAAGAGCATTATTTTCCCCTTTGAACTTTCCCACTACCCCTCCTCTGTTCACAGTGGACAACTTTGCTTGTAGGGACTTGATCTTTGCTCAGAGAGGTTTGTTTTGATCTCCTGAAACAATTCACTCTCCTGGTCTCCCATGAAACATTATCCCATAATTACTTTGCTTCCTGGACACTCTCTGGACATTTCTGGGTGGGAAGAGCAAGGCAAAATCACTTTATTGAAGAAGCCTAAAAACCCTCCAGATTTCATCCTTATGCTGCTGCCCAAAATACATAAGATGATGAAAATCAGCCTCAACTTGTTGAGTATTTCTTTTACTCAGAGTTGTTGTTTCAGGATCCAGGTGCTGACCTGGACTTTACAGGATGGGATTATACTTGGAAGAGCCAAAGTGGTGCCAGATACTGATCCTCCAGTGCAGCAGTGAGGGGGCTGAGGTGGGATTATTCCTCTATCAGCCCTTGGGATTGGGGTGGAGGAGGGGAGGGTTTGGGGGTTTGGAAGATTTTTGTCAGTCTGATATTTTGTTCCTCTCCACACCCTAATCCCGAGCATCAGGGATGCTGGTTTTGTTACTCTGGGGGGGAAGGTTTGATAATAGTTTCCCTCCCTGTTCCATGAATGTCTCTGTTTGAATTCCAAACAGTTTATTCAGCCAGTCTTTATGCTGTTCCTGCGAGGTTTCCTCATCCAGCTGGAAGTCAGGAAAGAATTTTTCCCTCTTTGGGAGGGGGAGTTGGGAGCAGGCAGAGTGTCCCCAGGTGCCACAGGCCCTGTGGATTTTGGCTGTCCTGCCTGCTGGCAAACACAGGTCACACATCAGCTGGGTGGGACTGTCCAGAGCCCAGCTGAGGTTAAGCCCAAGGAGAGCCACAAATCCAACACTTCTGGGCCACCTTTCACAGCACAAAGTAATTTGCACACAGAATTATCGCAGTTTGACAGAGAGCAGAGCTAGGGCTCAGGAGTTTCAGGACAGAATAACACAACAGACTGGTGGGAATGGCCAAAATTCCCAGGTCTCTCTGTGTGCCAGCTCATGGCAGCTGGAGGGACCCGAGATAAGCCAGGGAGAACAAGTTAATGCACAAAAAAGCACCACAAACAGACAAAATTCAAATGTGCCACAGTCCCCTGTCCCTGTTGTGGGTTTATGGCTGGAAAATACAGAAAACATTTCCAGGCTGCAGTGCTGGGACTGGGATCCTGCAGGCAAGAGCAGCAGCAGGTCACCACCCCCTTCACAGAATCACAGAATTGGTAAGGTTGGAAAAGCCCTTCAAGATCATCGAGTCCAACCATTCCTCCAGCACCACCAGGCCCACCATTAAACCATGTCCCCAGGTGCAACATCCATATGTTTTTTGAATATTTCCAGGGATGAGGACTCCACCACTGCCCTGGGCAGCTGTACCAGTGCCTGGCCACCCTTTCCAAGAAGGAATTTTCCCTAATATCCACCCTGGCACAGCTTGAAGCCATTTCCCCTTGTCTTGTCCCTTGTTCCCTGGGAGCAGAGCCTGATCCCCGCCTGGCTGCACTGGAGGGAGTTGGAGAGGGAGCTGTCAGGGAGTTGCAGAGAGCCAGAAGGTCCCCCCTAACCTCCTTTTCTCCAGGCTGAACCCCCCCCAGCTCCCTCAGCCCCTCTGTGGACTGTAGGGCAAAGCTGTACCCAGAGAGAAGGCAGATTTGGGGGCTGCAGTGCCCCAGGACAGGCCTGGCCTGAGCAGGGTGAGTTAACAGCTCTTGATGGGACCAACGAAGGGATTATCCAGAGTCTCCAAGGATGGCTGGAGACAACCTCTAGTGCAGGAAGACCTTCAACTCTGGAGAAGTGGAAGCTGGGAGGGCTGAGGGAGGTGCACTGTTGGCAGAGGGGGCTGTGGGGTCCCATGGTGACTGTGGCAGCCCAGGGGAGGGGCAGGGCTGGGGGCAGCAGGGCAGCAGGGCACAGCAGAACAAGCCAGGTCAGCTCTGCTGCCATGGACTGCACACACCAGCCCTGTCCCTTGGCACTGTGCCTTTGGATGGCTGATGGGAAGCAGTTCCGTGCACTTACAAGCCATCCTAAAGGAACCTGCTGCAGCTCAGCTGGTTGTTCCTCCCCGGGATCTCCGTGTCTCAAGAGAAATCTCACAGTAGTTGATGATCCTGCAGTACTTCATCAGTCAGAGTCACTGTGAGGCCGTGGGGTCTGCTTTGAGGGTGTTCCCCCACATATAATTTATTTAGGAATCGAGGGGTTTTTTAGGGATTTCCTATGGGTTTTGCCTGTATCCATTTTGTGACAATCCCACGACAGAAAACAGGAATGCCCCAGTTAGGGCTGCACCACGCTTGAAGCACACATACATTTCTCTGGCTCTGGAAATTCTCATCTGAAATATAAACTGTTTGAAGAGTCATCCAAGGGGTGTCTGGGTGGGACCTTCTGGCCTTCACAAGCACAGCCAGAGGATGCTCATAAAGGTCCCCCTTCCTTGGACGCTTGATGGAAAAAAAGAGATGCAGTGAACTGCAATGGGGACAAGATGGAGCTTTGTCTTTTTTTTCTGCTGTCCCAAGGAAGGTCTGTAGGACCTTGAAATCCCTGGCAGAAGGTCCTGGTGGGAATGGAGACCTGAGTGTGCAGGCTGCTCCTTGTGCCTCCAGTTTGGCTGCAGCAGTGTCTGCCAGCAGCTGCTTCCAGGAGCACAGTTAAAAGGCATCTTCCAAAAAAACTAAACAAAAAAGTTCTTAAGATATCTTGCCTGTGGTTCCTGGGTCACTTCAGGTTTAGTTGAATGCCCGTGGACGGGGAAGCACCAGACTGACAAAAGCCTGTAGTTAATTAACTGCTCTAAGTGGTGATTGGCAGCTTGGCCATTGAGCTCCCGGGCTTGGGCTGAATGCAAAAGGCTTCCCGGGCCTTTCCTGATTATCCTTTGGGAAGGGACAGATACAGAGCAGAGCTGGCAGGTGGTTTTCACCCTCCCAGGGGAGCTGGTGGCTCCATCCTCTCCCCTCCAGCCCCCTGAGTGCCTCCTGTCCTCAGCTGAGGAGTTCTTCCCCTGCCTCTCTCCCCTTAGCCCCCATCATTCCAGCCTGGATAAATCCTGGTGCCCCCAGAAGCATTTATTCTAAATAACCAAATCCTTTTTGTGGGCCCCCGAGTGACTTCCCTTGGGAATCCTGCAGCTGTGAGTTTAATTAGCCAACACCTCGTTAGTGTGTCCTCCCCACCAGCCACTGCTCAGCCTTGGAAGCACGGATCCGACCGGGAGCTTCCTCCAGCTCCGACACGGACACGCTCCAGCAGCTTAATTGCTTTATTTAAAGCAACTTTATTTAAATTGCTTTATTTCCAATTAACTGAGCTCGGATTCAAACTTTGGTGCTTTTCCCACTCCCATCCAGGGCATGGCAGATTTTCTTTAGGACAAGCAAAAGGACTCATTTCTCTACCTTTAGGAAGAGAAGTTTTGGGTCATTATATTTTTCCTTGGTCCACTGGGAGTCCACAGCGCAGAGTCTGAAGTCCAGAGTTTCATAACAAACATGCAAGGAAATGTGTAATTATTGTCTGGAGCATTTCATGATTATATTACAAAATGGAGATCTCCTTGTCATTAGCAAATCTCTCCATAGGCACTTTTTTACTGGGAAGCTTTGAAACTATTAGCATAATAATCTGTTCCTCAAATCCTGATTGCTAATTAAAGCCATATATTATTGTCAGCTCCCCCATTGGTATGTGAGCTCAGTTTTACCTCATTATAGTGTAATAAATGCTTCGGTTTTTCCTAGTTCTTTCTTTTTGTTTCCTTTCTTTCCCTTCTTTTTTTTTTTTTAACTTGCAAAAACAAACTTGAAGAAAACTTGCTGCTGCATAAAACAGGAGTGTTTCTCTGCCTTCCTTCTGGAGGGAAACTATACAGTCTATTCAGCATATTTTCCACGTTTTCTCCACAACTAAAGGAAGCCCAACAGCTGTATTGACTGTTCCCAAAGATATCACACAGCTTTGGAGCTAATTAAAAGTCAGTCTCTGTGCAGTTGCCGTGGCACAGGGGGAGCACAAGCGAAGTGAACAGCAAAACACTCCCGGATTTTCCTTTGAAACCCAACCCCAGAGCTACCCTGTGCAAATACTAAATGAGGAAGTTAGTTAAAAAAAAAAAAAAAAGGCAAGGAAATGCTGGTTGTTCTGCTCAGCACAGAGGCTGTTTAAATAACTTGTGAGTCTCAGGAGGGTTCCATGACCCAAAATCACAGAGAGAAAAGAAGATGTAAGACGTTAGACTAGTCCCCAGCTGGGACAGGCTGAGTGGGCAGAGCTGAGCAGCTTCTCCTGCAGTGGTACTGCAGCCCTGTGGACATCAGTGGGAGCAACCCTGAGAGTCCAGAGGGGTGAGAAAAGACGAGGAGAAGCCACAAAGGGAAGGAGAACAAAGTAAATACAGACACAGAAGGCTGGACCTGATGATCTTGGAGGTCTTCTCCAACCTTCATGATTCTATGGTCCTACACTGCAAAGGCTGGAAGTGTTCTCCACCCCTGGAGGTTCCTGTCCTGTGGATGGATTCCAGAGCATGCCACAGGTGGGCTATAAACAAACATCTCGAGCTTCCTGGAGAGGGAATCACCCCTTTGTGAGGGAACAGAGAGTCACAGGATCCCAGAACGTGCTGAGTTGGAAGGGACCCACAAGGATCATCCAGTCCAACCCCTGGCCCTGCACAGGCCCAGCTCCAAGAGCCACACCCTGTGCCCCAAAGGATCATCCAAACATGTTGTGTTGGGGTACTAATCTAACGTAAAGTTAATCCTTGCAGAGGAGTCTGAGCCTCCTGTGAGGAAGGTGAGTTGCAGAAGGGTGGTAACAACACCAAGGAGTAGAGAATTGGCTTCTCTGTTCCTAACAGCATTGGATGCTGGATTATATCCCTCTCCTACATCTCCAAAAGAGCTTCTTCAGGCTCTCCTGGGAGTGCCAAGGGGAATTGTACCCACACCAGGGTGAGTGTGAGAATGCTGGTGCCCTTCAGTTATTCCCAGTCCCCGTCCTTGACAAGCTCCACCCTCTTTGTTGCAGACCCACTCCTCAGGGGTCATCACAGCTTGGGACTTGGGAGTATTTTATGGGAAAAGAGGGAGAAATTCATGAGGACATCCCTGATTTTTAGCTGTATAAGTTCTTTTGGTAGTGTTTTTAGCTGGAGCTGGATCTGGAAATGTCCATGAAGTCGTGCAGGAAGAGGAAAGCTCTTCTCTCGCACTGTGCTGTTGTCATTAGACCCCAAACACAAGCAGATGGAAAACTGTGCCATTTGCAGAAAATGACACAATTTAACTCCAGAACAACCCCACACCCAGTGGAATTTGTAATGTCAGATTTTGGGGTTTGAATGCAGCTATTTTATCTTCCTGTGTTACTCTATTAAATAACTTTGTCTGGAGGAGCAAAATGAAAAGCTTGGTAGGATCCCTTCTCAAAAGACCAGACTGGAAGCCCCTTCTCAGGGTTGATGCCTCTTGTGACTCCCAAATCCTGTCCAACACCTACACTTGACACCTACGCATCAGACCTTAACTCAACCTGAAATCCCACAGATTGCTTCTTCCTCATTCAAGAGGAGAGACCGGGTGGTGCGGCCTCTGCTTTCTTAAGGAAAGTATTAAGATTTTGTTTGCTAGTTCTTTATTGGCTGTGTATACCTGTTTTTGTGGGTTTTAGGGTGTTGGGGTTCTCTTTCTTATATGTATATAGTTTTTGTAACTGTAATATAATAATAAATATAATGGCCAGTCTTCGCGAGCGAAGATTTGGGAAAGGTCATTGACCCTTCGAGCCTGCGCAGTGGATTTTTTAGGTGAGACACAGCGTGCGCTGAACTGAGCCCACCCTTTAATCCTGAGGTTCATCTGCCGGGGCCGAGCAAGCTTGGACAGTGGCAGTGAGGTCCCCAGGACGTAGGTTTGTTTAGAGTGACCTTCTCTTAGATGGATTGCCTCACAGGGCTGAAGAGCTCCATCTGCCCGGGGGGCTGGGAATCGAACCCGGGTCGCAGCGGTGAGAGTCCTGCACCCTAACCACTAGACCACCAGAGGCCCCTTTTACTTACTTACTTACTTACTTTTGTAACTGTATATAAGTGTAAAATATATATATATACTGCTTTGGTTCTATTATTTCGGTCTTTTGGTAGTTCTTTTTCTTCCCTTTCTTTACCCTGTGTTCCTAAAAGGAGGGGGAGGGAAGCCCTTTTGCTGTGATCTTGAGGGCTTGGCCGGGCAGCCAAGTCCAAACTACCACAGTCCTTTAGTGACATAAAGGACACATCAAAACAGCCTCGAGAAGAGAAGGCTCCAGGGAGAGCTGAGAGCCCCTTGCAGGGCCTAAAGGGGCTCCAAGAGAGCTGGAGAGGGACTGGGGACAAGGGATGGAGGGACAGGACACGGGGAATGGCTTCCCACTGCCAGAGGGCAGGGATAGGTGGGATACTGGAAGGAATCTTTCCCTGAGAGGGTGGGGAGGCCCTGGCACAGGTTGCCCAGAGAAGCTGTGGCTGCCCCTGGATCCCTGGAAGTGTCCAAGGCCAGGTTGGATGGGGCTTGGAGCAACCTGGGCTGGTGGAAGGTGTCCCTTCCCATGGCAGGGGTGGAACTGGATGGGTTTAAGGTCCTTCCCGCTCAACCCATTCCATGATTCTCTAATTCCAGCATACATAGATCACATCCAAATGTTCAAATACCTGAATCCTGAAGGTGAGTTCAGTGCAGGAGCCCCAGGCCAGGCTGCCCTGCCCACCCCCAGTGAGGATGTGGGAATGTGGGACAGGCTCAGCCTGATCTTCCACAGTACCTGGATCTTATTTTTTTTATGAAAAGTAGCACATTTTCCACAGGAAAGAACAGCCCAAGCAGAACAAGTTGGGATTTTGGAATCTCTCTGTGGTCATTGGGAAGGAGCCTTCCATGGCAGAGCAGGAATCAGGGAAGAGACTTTTCCTATCAGAGTAAATACTCATTCCATTCACAGTGTTCCTCAGGCATTAATCCAATTTATCACCAAGCCATGATCCCACTCAAGGCTCTCAGGCCATGAATCCCCCTCCTCCTTCCAGTCTGGACACGGGGCCTAAACTGTGGGATCATTCAAGACAAATCCTCATGTCAGGGTCTCCTGTTAAGAAGAACAGAACAGTTCCCACCCAGTGCCCCCTCCCTCCCATCTCCAGTTTGAGGTCCCAGGATCCCATGCAGGGCACTGGCAGCCAGAAAAGTCCCCCACAGAAAAGCCAACAATGCAGAGTTTTCATTTCACTTCCTCACCTCTCCAAATTAACTTAATTAAAAAGTATTAAATGGAGTTATTAATCTTTGTGTAATTGGTATCTCAATAATAAGGAATTGATTAATGATTGCATTAGGAATTATAATAATAATAATTAAAATTTATGCTGTCCAGTAATTACTAATGCTTATTAAATGTCTGGTAATAGGTGGAATGGAATCATTGAGCTTCCCCTTTGAGGAGGCAGGAAAGTGATAGAAAACACAAAGTTTTGGAGAGATGAGAGTCACTCCAGGCCTCTCCTGACCTCAGTGCTGAGGTTGCTGCAGAGGAAGTTGGGATGTGAACTTGAAGGGACAAGAGATCTGTGACACAGAAGAACTGGTGGGTCACCAAAGAGACACCTCTGCTGGTGCCCTCCAGACTCTTGGGGGTTTAGAAACTTCTTTTATTAAGTTTTGTTCCTCAGGAGGGCCCGGCTGACCTTGGCAGTGACCCAGTCAAATCCAGAGGAAATCATGGAATCACCGAATCACTGTGGCTGGAAAAGCCTTCTGAGACCATCGAGTCCAGTCATCAACCCAGCACCACCCTGTTCATTAAAGCACGTCCTGAAGTGCCACATCTACACAATTTTTAGAACATTTCAGGGGTGGAAACTCCTCTGCTCCCCGGGCAGCTGTGCCAGGGCTGGGCACCCTTTCCATGAAGGAATTTTTTCCAGTATCCAACCTGACCCTCCCCTGGCACAGCTTGAGGCCATTCCCTTACCTCCTGTCCCTTGTTCCCTGGGAGCAGAGCCCGATCCCCCCCTCCCCCCGGGGGTCTTAAATTGTTTCATTAGCAACTGTCACAAATTGCCCCAAATGGAGAGGAACCACTGAAACAGTCCCCTGGGTTGTGCCCTTTTCTTCTGTTCCCATCCAGGTCTGCAGGGGAACATCTCATTCCACCCCCTGCCATGGGCAGGGACACCTTCCACTAGAGCAGATTGTTCCAAGCCCCCTCCAGCCTGGCCTTGGATACTTCCAGGGATGGGACAAAATCCCTGGTCAAAAACCAAAAGAAAAGGGTGGCAAAGAAACATTGGAAATCAAACTATGTCTCTTTAGGAGGACTTCTGCTGAAGACCTAGAAACCTGGAAACTTTTGAAGGCAATTAGCTCAAAACTAGGTAGTTAAGAGTATCTACAGTGAAAAGAATCCTCATATGATGACTTTATAGTTAATATTTAATAATAGTCCTAAAAATACCTGAACGAGCACAGTGTGAATTGTGGAACCTCCAAGATGCTGTTGGGCAAAAGTCCACAGAGCTATTTTTTGCACTCTGATATATCACAGGGGTCCTCCCAATATTTCTAACAGCCAGCTCAGGTGACCATTTCCCCCCCTTGCCCCAGTCCTTCCTGGTGTGCAGAGACTTCTTTGCCACATTTTGCCATCTTTGCCACATTTTGCCATTTTCGAAAAGCTGTGTTAAAAATACCCATGGCAGAGATCAGATAATGTTCCAAAATCAGTGTTTGCATCACTAACATTGTAAAACACCTGCCAGCTCTCCCTTCCTCCTGTTGGATATTCCCTGTGTGTGGCAGGGGGAGAAGTTAAGGACAAGCCCAGCTGGCTCTGTCAACTCTTTATGGTCTTAACTTTTGTTGTGGATCAAAAGACTCTTCCACTTCTTCATTCCTGTGTTTTCTGAGCAGGTTGAGCTCTTCCCCCTGTGCAGAAGGGATCAGGAAGCTCAACCATCACTCCATGAACTTCAAGCCTCCAACAGTTGCCACTGAAAGGCCGAACATTGGGAACACGCTGGAGGGGGTCACACACTATTCCAACTACCTTGGAGAGATGAGAAAAGAGTGAATTTCTCCCCCTTGAAAGAAAAATGAGGCCCTGTTGGCTTTGTGGAGGTGTCATTTGTCTTGCAGTGCAATATTTCATGGTATCATCCTGCCTTCGTTACCCTTTTCCGTTTTATCAGCATGTGCCTGTCACTGAGGGGAAAACTGAGCCCTGCAAGGATCACATTTGCCACTTGATGCTGATTCAATAATAGCAGCAAATCCAGCAGCTTGTACAGCAGAGCCCCTGTTCCCACTGGCTTTGTTGAAGACAAGAATCACAGGTCAGACCTGCCCAGAGCTAGTTTTCCCTGGGATTTTCACCTCCATGTTTTAGCATCCCCTCAGGGCTGTGGAAAGGCTCAGCATCTGCAGGCCTGGGCAGGCTGAGATTTAGTTTTATTTTGAGTTTTTAGATAGATTTTCAAGTAACTCTCCAGCGAACTCATGTGATAATCTTCCCAGACAGTCATGGCTGAGATCCTACCAGAACTAGGGCCATCCCAGGACCAAAGAAAGGGATTTTCCCAGACCAAATAAGCCTGTTTCAGCTGCATTCTCTCATTTTCTACTGAGAAGTTCAAGACAAACTTGAAATTTAGGGTTACAACCCACCCTTCTGGCTTGTTGTAGGCGCATCCTCAGAACTGAGCCCTCCACCTGCTTTCCAGAAGTCCATGTCTGCTGCCTGTTTTCTTGTTTTCCTCAGGCAGAAGATACTCTATAATATGGAACCACCTTCCCTTTCTTGTGGCAGTGGGGAACCCACACTGCCACCAAACCTGAGGGGAGAGGGAAGATGAGGATGACTTATAAAAACAGGAGAAAGAACAGAATAATAAATGACAGATGAATCTAAACCTCTGCTTTATCCCAGGGGTGACATCAGCAGGACACACCACCCACAAGGTCCAACCTACACAGGGGTTTCCCGCAGGATTTGATGGATGGGGTCATCAATCAAAAGCAGCATGGAATGGTTTGGGTTGGAAGGGACCTTAAAGCTCATCTCATTCCAACCCTCTGCCATGGACACCTTCTGCTAGACCAGGTTGCTCAAGAAGAAGGGAGAAATGGTCATCTAAGGTCAGCTGGAGGGTCCTCAGGACTTCACAAAGAGACAACTATTATGAGCATTTGTATTGATCTCCCAAGGCAACCCCATCCATTTTGGGCTCCAAAAGACAGTTAATCTTACTTAAGAGTAAATACACTCGATTATTGGAAAGGAAAAAATAGCCGAGTATTTATTGTGAGGAAATCGAAAGTAATTACTCTGGAAAAAGTTATGTTGGGCCCTGGCAGTGTAATACATTAGCTGTCAGGGGGTTTAAAGCAGTTGGCAAAGACCATTCCATCATGTCCCTCCCCATGACCCAGGAAGGGCTGGAGGAGCACCAAAGAGGTACCAAACGACGCTGCTGGGGCAGGTTGGCCTTTTTATACCTCAGTCACCCCATTTGTCACGGCTGTCCTGGCAGGAGGATCAGACCTGTCTGCACACCCAGGCTTGCTCTCCACCCTCTCCTCCACTTCCCTCTGTGCCAGTCCTTCCCAGGGATTCCCAATCCCACAGCAGTCTTCTTTCTCCTCCACCTTTCCACCTCACCGTCCTCTGGACAAACCTCTGCCTGCTGTTTTCATGCTGGACCTTTCCCCTCTCTCCACCTTCTCTAAGAACATGAACATTTCTGCTGCAGAAGCTCTGCTTGCTGTGAGCAGCACAGCATCAGCTGCCAGGACACCCCGTCCTCGTGCAGCTGGGAAGCTGAACCCCAAAGTTCAGTGGATAATCCAGCTCAGCAGATCAGATCATTAACAGGTTCCTTCCTTGCCAGTGAACATCTTCTGGCCCATCCCGGGGACAGCAGCCAGGGAATGGCTGGAGCTGTGTCAGGGCAGGCTCAGGTTGGATCTCAGGCAAAGGTTCTTCCCCCAGAGGCTGGTTGGGCACTGCCCAGGCTCCCCAGGGCAGTGGGCACAGCCCCAAGGCTGCCAGAGCTCCAGGAGGGTTTGGATGATGCTCTGGGGCACAGGGGGGTGACTCTTGGGGCTGGGCCTGTGCAGGGCCAGGGGTTGGACTGGATGATCCTTGTGGGTCCTTTCCAATCCATCATATTCTGTGATCCCACTGTCTCAGTTGCCATGGCAACTGGTGTCCCAGACCTGCCCTGCTTGGGCAGGGGAGCACCTCGAGGCCTCTGCTTGGACAGAGAAGGCCCCTGAGTACCTGGAGCAGAGGTGGGGAGCCAGGCAGTGCTGCACTCTCCTGGCTCACTGGTTTGAGGGATCACGAGGCTCATGAGACAGATCCCTTAAAGCTCTGAGCTGTGCACTGAAAAGCCAAGAGGAATATTTGTTTGCCAAATTCAGAATCCTGGATTATGAAGAGATGAGAGGCCCTGAGTGGCTGGACAGAACTACTTTATATTTATCTCCCAGTTCATGGGCAGTTCCCTGCTGCACGAAGTGCACAGGAACACACTCACTGGTGTCCTGGTTGGAGTGTGTTGGGACTTTTATGTCCCCAGCCTGTCCTCACAGAAAGCATTTCCATACTAAAGACTCTTCCATGTAATACCATAGGCCTGTCTTTGATCTTTATCCAAACTAGACCCTCTGACACTCCCACCATCCCCTCTCTGGACCTCCCACCACCCCAGTTATTTCTCTGCAAGAGGAAAGATTGGCCTTTCCTGTGTCTACAACATCATCTGCTCTCCCTGGCTTTGAATGTGCCAGTGTCCCTCGAGCCTGAGCTGCTGCACTTCTTATTTGCTCTGAAAACAGTCAGTTAAGACTATTCCCGGGCTTTAATAAGCTTTCAGCAAACTGTCGAAGAAAAATACTCTTTTCAGGGGTTGTGACAACCTTTACTCAGCTTTAAACTGCTGGGAAGTGGCAATGTTGGTGTTCTAGCACCACATGGTGAGGGCCCTCAGGAACTTCTGATACCAACCTAACCAGGCACATGGTGGGATTCTTGGGGCTGTCCTGTGCAGGGCCAGGAGTTGGATCACAGGGATCAGTGATCCCTGTAGGTCTGTTCCAACTCAGGATATTCCATCATTCTATGGTTCTACGAACACTTCCTCAGTCCAGGTCATGGTTTACAACTGTGTTGTCACCCTGTGGTAGAGTCCAGATTTTTTTTCCAACAGAGACCATGAAAAGGTTGTTTGGAGAGCTGTGAACCTCCCAGTGACTGTCCCAAAGACACAATATTTGAGGCCTTGTGTGATCACCCCATTTGCCACCGAGCTCATGGTACCGATGTCCTGGGATGCCCCACTGTGCTCACGGACAGTGTTTCCCTGGCTGATTCCCGGTGCTTCCTGGAGACCCTGTACCACTCAGCCTATGAACTGATCCATAAAAACAGGGATCCATAAAAGCTGAGAAACCTTTCCAGTGTAGTTCCTCTTATCAGTTGTCTCTTGCAAGCCATTTGCAAATAGATGCATTCCCCTTTCTCTTCAGGCCACACGATAACACTTGTAAGATAAAGTTCTCTCAATGAACCCATTAATCACTCAGGATAACATCTGCAAATTAGAAGTTCACATTGTGACTTCCTCTAGGTTTGCTCAAATTTCTGCTTCAGAACTAGACTTAAAGATGGTTACAGGAGGCTCTGCCTTCGTTGCCCACCCACAGTCAGAGTGCAGCACACGAAGCAAAAGGAGCCTCACAGGTAGAAAGATAAGAAAGGCCACCATGATCACCTATAAACACTTTTTCAGGGTATTATCTGTGCTTGTTCCTCTTCAAGTCTACTATCTGCAGCAAAATCAGGTCAGTTCTTTTAGGAAAAGAACAAAGGCTAAACTAAAAATGTACAATCTTTGTGAACCCAAAAGGCCTTTGGAAAGGGGTTGTGGTGACGAATTACCCCACGTTTCCCTCAGCTCTTTCTCTTCAACATTGCTTGGAACAACCTGGGCTAGTGGAAGGTGTCCCTGCCCACAGCAGGAGGTGGAACAAGATGAGCTTTAAGGTCCCTTCCAACCCAAACCATTCCATGATTCCATGAATATCTGATTCTTGTGTGAGGCACCTCTGCACTGCTCCAAGTCCCTGCTGTAATGAAGAGGGTGAACCTGCCTGCCATCATCTCACCATCCTCTGAGGAACATGTTCAATCCCTGTTGGACATCATGCCTGACATGCCACCTGATGAATCAGCTCTCCTCTGAGGATCATACTCAGCCCCACTGCTCTTAGAGGGGTAGAGGACCTTCAGAGCCCTGTCTAAGAAGAGCCACGTGATCTCCTGTGGCTCCTCTCCTGACCCTTGTGGGTGGGAAAACAGCAGCCAAGGGGCACCCAAGGATTCAGCAGAGGCATCTGTGAAGCCCCCTCCAACCCACCTCCTCCTTTCCCTGAACACCCTCTGGTTCCCACATTCCCTGCTCCAGGTACTTCTCAGGAATGTAGTCCCACAACCAGGTGCCACAACCTCCCTACTGAGCTATTTCCTTGTTTTCCATTAAACAGTGACATTTCCATTAAATGGGTGACAATTATCCTGTCCAACAGCTTCAAGGAGCAGGACACAGACTGCTGCCATCCTCACTTCCTTCCCCTTCAGAGTTATGGCGTTGCCATTCTTCAGCCCAGAGAACAAGAGGCAGGTGCTGCTTTGCTCAGCTCTAGTTCTCCTTGGATAACAATTGCTGATGTTCCTCTGTCCCATTGCTGGCACGTGACAGGATTTCCTGGGAAACCAGATCCCTCAGGGGATCTCTGCTGACATTTGAGGGCTTTCCACCTGCTCCCAATATTTCATCTGTGGTGCTTCTGCACTGTGGAGATGCTC
This sequence comes from Lepidothrix coronata, assembly GCF_001604755.1. Classification (NCBI taxonomy): domain Eukaryota; kingdom Metazoa; phylum Chordata; class Aves; order Passeriformes; family Pipridae; genus Lepidothrix; species Lepidothrix coronata. The sequence continues at coordinate 119,272 of NW_016690500.1, read as the reverse complement.
AGACTCCTGGGCAGCTCTGCAGCCCTGAACTTGTCCAGCAAATGCATTTAACACTTTCTGCAGCTGCAATTTTTGATATCACCGTGTAGAAACCTCCATTCCAATTAGTTGGGTGGACATCATCTGCATTTCTCCTGCAAGACCATGTGTTACAGCAAATCAGGGCCTGTGCAGAAGAGCCTCATCTCAGCACAGTCCCATCAAAGCGAAAAGCTCTTGGTCACTACCAAACTTCAAACCAGCATCAATTATCAATTATTAGTCTTCTTTAACTCTGCATTACTCAGCTGCCCTGCTGTGGTTTTCCCCATGGCTGGAGTTACCTGTAACAGCCATTTAGCCTTTTTCCCATCTCTCTGGAGCTTCCTCCTTGCTTCACATTTACTGGAGATCTCCATTAGTGTTTCAGAGAATTCCTTGACCTGGTCTTTTTAAAGCCTTTAATGCAATTATCTGGATACACTGATTTTAAAATGTCCACATTTAGCTATAGCTGTTAAACAACCCCTTTAAAATAATCCCTATCTGACAGTGATTAACATCAGCATTTCCCCTTTTCAAAATGCAATTAGGGAGAAGCCCTCCCACCCAGAGGGGACCACAGTTACCCCACAGAGTGATGCTGCAGGTGGGTCCTCCTGCTCCTCCTCCTCAGAGAAGGTACCTGTGCCCATCAGGGGACTCAACTACAGCCTCTCACCAGAGTCATCTTCTGTCCTTACAGCTCAGAGCGAAAGTAGAGGAAAAGCAGAGAGCATTTGGTCCCACATGGACCAAATCTGAGGGCAGAGAGACACTTCTCAGAGGAGATCAGAGCTCTGGCCCTGTTGCTCTTTAATGCTTCAGTCCCAGTGTTTGAAAGGATCACACTCCTGTCTAACAAAGAGCTCCTTGGGGTTTGAAAGTGTTGTCTGTGTGGGCAGGGCCCGGCAGCAGAAGGCTGTGGTGTCAAACGTCCGTGTCTCTACTGAATGTGGCAGCTGAACACTCCTAATGTCACCTGTGTGCAGAAAGACAAGCGGGTGGTTTTGCGGGCACGGCGCTGCCAGGTTGGGAGCAGGGGGAGGGAAACCATCTCGGAGCTAAACAATGACACTGCAGCTCGCAGGGTGTTGGTTCCCGGCTCCCGCGGCACAGGGACAGCGGCACAACAGCCCAGAGCCCACGGGGACGGCAGCGATGGAGTCCGGGGGCTCTTACACACCGGGGTAGAGCTGTGCCCCTGGGGGGCACTGGGGTCCTGGGGCTCTTACCTGGGTTAGAGCTGTGCCCCTGGGGGCACTGGGGTCCTGGGGCTCTTACACACCGGGGTAGAGCTGTGCCCCTGGGAGGCAGGAGCAGAGCCGGCCCCGTGCTCTGCACAGGCACTGCAGGCAGCAAAGGGCTCTCTGAGCAAGAGGAACATAAAATCATAAACAAAGCAAGTTAGAAAGAAGCTCGAGAGGTCTCTCAACCTGCTGATTACAGCAGGGTGAGTGTTGTATTCGTACTCTGTGAATCAGGGCTTTGATATTTCAGTGCCTCATGATGCAGCTTTGAAGGTGCCAAGGGGCTGAACCATCACCTTCTGCATTCACCTTCCTCCTGAGGGACAGCTCCGATCTCTGCTCTGGGGGGAGCAGGGACAGCAGCCAGGGAATGGCTGGAGCTGTGTCAGGGCAGGCTCAGGTTGGATCTCAGGCAAAGCTTCTTCCCCCAGAGGCTGGTTGGGCACTGCCCAGGCTCCCCAGGGCAGTGGGCACAGCCCCAAGGCTGCCAGAGCTCCAGGAGGGACAGGGTGGGATTGTTGGGGTGTCTGAGCAGGGCCAGGAGTTGGACTGGATGATCCTTGTGGATCTGTTCCACCTCAGGATGTTCTGTTATTCTTTGTAGTGAACTGTTAATACACCAGAAAACCCCCTTTGGGAAGATCCCACAGGAAAGACCTTTCTGCTGATCAGGCAGATTTGGGACAGACAGAGGTGGAACAGGAATGGTGCAAAAACAGGTTAAAGTGATCAACTATTAAAATTCCACACCTATTGCAAGGAGCCATTCCACTGCAAAGACACATTCCCAAAGCATGAAGGATGGGATCACTGCATGATGTCAGTGTTGTTGGTGAGCCAGTTACAGAAATAAGTAACTGAAAAATGCCAGAATATCTGCACAAGGCTCCTGTGAATGAAAATGTACATAAAAGCTGTAATATAATTTTCTTTGGATCAGAATTCCAATCTGTCCTGTCCCCCCAGTTAAGCGATGCCATCGCCTCTCTTGTCATGCTGAGATTTGCTGGGTAGAGTAAGTTTGTACATTTAAATCAAGTTGTCACAGGAGCTGGTCATCCCCCTTGGAAGCATCAGCATTCCCCAACATTTGGAAGCTCCAAAATTCCCCTCAGTCACGAGGGAATCTTGGAGCATTGAATTAAAACGGCTCAGCAGCTCCTGCTCCCGGAATGAACACACTTCCAGTCCTTAAATTGTGTCACTTATTGAACGTAGATTATTTTTAGAGAGTTGTCTGAGAAATGAACTGCTGGGCTGGTTGTGTGCAGGAGAACTGCATCTCTCATAAATTCTGCTCCTGCTGTGTGCAGCCTCCAGACCCACAGCCAGGGGCAGTTTGCTGGCCAGGCCACTGCTGGGGGCAAACTTGGAGTTGTGCATGCACTGGTTCAGTGCCAGGGCTGATGAAAAAGCTGCTGTATGAGTGAATTCAGCCCCCAAACCCAAATTCAGATTAATTAGCATCCCTAGTGTAGGAATTATTGTGTCTGCTCCTCTCAGTACAAGATTAAAGCCTGTTGGAGGATGATGCCTTTGGAAAACTCAGCTTCTGCACGTGACTCTTAAACAGTGGTGACAGAATCACAGGATCACAGGATACACTGAGTTGGGAGGGACCCACAAGGATCATCAGTCCAACTCCTGGCCCTGCCCAGACACCCCAACAATCCCACCCTGTCCCTCAGAGGATCATCCAAACCCTCCTGGAGCTCTGGCAGCCTTGGGGCTGTGCCCACTGCCCTGGGGAGCCTGGGCAGTGCCCAACCAGCCTCTGGGGGAAGAAGCTTTGCCTGAGATCCAACCTGAGCCTGCCCTGACACAGCTCCAGCCATTTACAAGAGACTATTTACAAGAGCCTGGAGTGGCAGGACACACATGGACTGGATTTACTTGTATCTATTACTGATCTCTATTTCTATTGCTGTTCTTCTAAACTATTCCAGTTTGCACAATATCCCCCCAACATTTCTTGTAATGTTGGCTCTTTCTTTATCCTCATCTTGCTCAGCTTGCTGCCTTGCTTTAGACAAGCAAGCCACATATCACAGAAAAGTTTCTTTACTTCAGCTCTCACTACCCAAGGAAGCAAAGAGAGCAGAAATGTTGGTAAAATAAGACACAGGTGCTGAGGAAGAAGATTTTGCATTATCATCTGAAGTCCTGAAGAAAAGCTTTGGTGGAGCAGGAAGAGAACCAGGGAGCCACAGATCTCTGAGAGCATTGTCCTCTCTCTTTTGGCTGTGATTGCACTACTCATGTTACGTGTCTCTCCCGGTCTAGGGTTGGCTGTACCTGCTCTGGTTGAGGAGGAAAGAGGGGAAAAGGATGCCCAGCCCTGGGAGGGAGCTTGTAGTGGCCAACTTTTCCCAGAGGACCAGAAAGACCCATCTGGGACTTTTGACCCCCAGTTATGGCTGTTGACCCTTCCTGGGTGGGACATCTAGGCCCTCCCTTGGAGCTGCTGGGCAGGGGCACAGGGGAGATGATTCCTGTCCTCTGAATGGCTCTCTGCTGGTGTTTCTCCCCACCCTGGTGTCTCTCCTGCAGCCAGGGAACACAGCCAGCCCTCTTCCACAGCTGCTGCACTGCTCAATGGCTCCTTAAGTGATGAAGTGGGATCCTGTCTGGATGTCCAAGCACACGACTCCTCCACATTTGCAGTGAGAAGAAATTACTCTTCAGTCTGCCAGTTGAGACTTGATAAATCAGATTAACCTGTCCCTGCCATGATGGATTGGTCCTCCTGCTCTTGTACAACATTCCATGTCAGGACTAGAATTTAGATGTCCCCAGAGCCTCCATCTGGCCCAGGAAAACCACAGTCCTGCTTTGTACAGTGGCTGAAATGGGGCTTGAGAGCAGCTCCATGACCTCCACAGGTTGCCCAGAACAGCTGTGGCTGCCTCTGGCTTGTGAGCCAAGGGGTGGGGCAAGTCCCCAACAGATGAAAAAGGCAGGGCTGGAGCCACCAGCAGAACTGAATGTGTCACCTTTGGCTGAGATTTCCCTGGAAGTGTTCAAAAAATGAGGAGACAAAGCTCTTCCTGATATGATTTAGTGGGAATGGTGGTATTGGATCAAAGGCTGGACTTGATCACAGACACTTAATCACAGAATATTCTGAGTTGGAAGGGACACACAAAGCTCACCAAGTCCAACCTTGACTGGCCCATACAGGGCTCAAACCCACAACTCTGGTGTTATCAACACCATGCTCTGACCAACTGAGCTCATTTCTGAGTCAAAACATTGGACGTCTTTTCCAACCTTAATTATTCTGTGATTCTATGAACCTGGGACAGCAGTGACGTGGCTGAGGGAGCATTAGAAGAATGGAGTCTTTTCTGTCAGGGTGCTTTTACATCCCTGCTGCTCCAAGTTGTCCCACTGGAGGAACATCAACAGCTGAATTTTGACTTAGAGTTGCACCCAAACATCCACCAAGCCCCAACCTCCCCAGCACACACACCCAGCCACGCTTTCCTGCACTGCTCAAAGGCACTGGGGAAGAGCCTGGAGGCTCCTGAAGGACTCTGGAGTTTACAAGACTGTTCTCAGAGGGAGCTGTTGGACTTTCTCCAGCCTCTGCCAAGAAGGGATACATCAGAAAAATTGCTCAAGTTACCAATTTTAGTGTGTTACAACTCATCATACAGGATCACAGAATCACAGAACATGCTGAGCTGGAAGGGACCCACAAGGATCATCCAGTCCAACCCCTGGCCCTGCACAGGCCCAGCCCCAAGAGTCACCCCCTGTGCCCCAGAGCATCAGCCAAACCCTCCTGAAGCTCTGGCAGCCTTGGGGCTGTGCCCACTGCCCTGGGGAGCCTGGGCAGTGCCCAACCACCCTCTGGGGGAAGAACCTTTGCCTGAGATCCAACCTGAGCCTGCCCTGACACAGCTCCAGCCATTCCCTGGCTGCTGTCCCTGGTCCCCCCAGAGCAGAGCTCAGTCCCTGCCCCTCCTCTGCCCCTGCCCAGGCACTTGGAACTGCACTGAGGTCTCCCCTCAGTCTCCTCTGCTCCAGCTGAACACACCAAGTGCCCTCAGTGTCCTCACACGCCTTCCAATCAAGGCCCTTCCCCATCTCCATGTCCCTCCTTTGGACACTCTCCAATGGCTCAATCCCTTCCCTCCATTGTGTCCCCCCAAACTGCCCCAATGTTGAGGTGAGGCCGCCCCAGGGCAGAGCAGAGCGGGACAATCCCCTCCCTGGTGCCCCAGGACAGGGATGTCCCTCCTGGCTGCCAGGGCACTGCTGACTCAGGGACAACTGGCACCACCAGGACCCCCAGGGCCCTTTCCCGGCTCTGCTTTCCAGCCTCTCATTCCCACTCTGTCCGTCCATCCGGGGTTGCCCCATCCCAGGGGCAGAATCCGGCCCTTCCCCTTGTTGAACTTCCCATGGTTGGTGATTCCCAGCCCTCGGACCTGTCCAGGTCTCTCTGCAGCCCCTCCCTGTGACACCTCCAGCAGGGATGTGGGGCTGTGATGCTCCAGCACGTACATCCCACTCCAGCTACTGTGAGCTCTGCAGGTTTATCTCTCCCAGAGCACTTGTATGGGCTCTGACAAATAAAGCTGGCTCACTGTGCATCCCTAGAACACAAAAATCAGATGCCCAATGTGCACGTTTTTTGCAGGAAAAATGGATGTGTGTAATAATTTACCTCCTCCCAAACACCACTCTCGTCCTCTTCCTTTGTGTCTCAGGGGTTCAGAGAAGGCTGAACCAGGGAAGGAAGAGATTAACGTCTTTTCAACTACCCAATAATGGTTCTTAGACTAATTAAAACAAATCAGCAAATTTACTGCACACAGTTCAGCAGCTGATTGTCTTCCTAATATTACCAGGCATTAATCAGCAGAGAATGATTCTTAAATCAGTTACCAGTGAGCAACTGGAGGAGCAACGTGATATAACATCTGCATTAGTAAAGCTGATTTATTCCAAAGATAAATATGTGTCACCTAACCTTTGAGAAACAAATCCACCTTTACCCTGTAATTTTATAATCACCAGGTGCCAGTAGAAAATTTCTGCATGGGCTGCAGGGCCATTCCTGCAGGGTTTGGTTGGAAATTCAACATTGCAGCAAATTTGATGGTCCAGAGACTCTGATTGTGGTTGAACCAAGGTGGTGGCAGCTCCTCTGGCTTTTCATGCTTTTAATTGTCCCTCTTCTCAAGGATCTTACAATCAGAGAATGGTTTGGGTTGGAAGGGACCTTAAAAATCATCTTGTCCCACTCCCCTGCCGCAGGCAGGGATGTCACACTCCCTGAGCTCCACCGGGATGGATGGTATGAGTTGTTTGTGCTCAGACTGTGGGTTCTCTTCCCTCTTGGGAGTCTTGAGGCAGCTCTCAGAGGGAGGGATGGAGGGAGGCATGCTCCTTCCCCAGGTGATGAAATCTCTCACCTACTGAAATCAAAGCAGTGGCTGCGAGTGGAAATCAAAGTCATCGTGGTGGAAGTGACCCCACAGGATTGCAGGGACACAAATTACAGGGCTCGGGGAGAGGATGGAGGAGCTCATAGATGAATTAAATGTAAATATTTGGCTTGTGAGAACTGTTTGTTTCTTTTCTTTTGGAATAGAAATGAGTCTCAGTGTGGTACAGAAGAGCAGCAGAAACCAAGGAAGAGATGACCAAAAAAAAAGTCAGCAGGTGGTGTTCAAGGGAGATATTTTTCATGATCAGCCTAACAATCTTTCTGGGGCTGAATTTCAACCCCATACATAACAAAATCCCTGTCCTCCACCCCTCAGCAAACTCAGCCAGCTGCTCTTTCCCTGCCCCACAAATCTTTGTGCTTCTCTGTGAAATCAAACTTACAGATTCAAAACTCAGTGGAATTGAGTTTACTGCCCTTGTGCAGTATTTACTCTCCATAGAATTGCAGATTAACAACATCTTAACAACTTGCCCTTCTTTACTGTGAATGTTTCTTCAGTGAACAGAAGGAATTAATACCGAAGATGATCAATGCTGCAGCCAATAGAGGTTTTTCAGGTACTGGAGTAGGGATCGTGTTCGCAGCATGGAGTTGGTGCTGTGATACATCATCCTAAACACACCACAGGTTTTGGGCTAGTCTATGAAACAAGTAGCTCTTTCCTCTGAATCATTTCAATGTAAAATGTAGGATTAGTTTTCCCTGTGATGATTTTAGGGCTTTACATTGGCGAAAAGCACAATTTTCCCATGATATAGAATTCCAAATACAAAGGAAAACATAAATGGATTTCATTAGTGTGTACAAAATTAGGGAGTTTAAGTTACTATAAAGTTTAATTGTCATCACATGCCGTGGTGTGAAGGTTTTCCCTGGGTGCAGAAGGCACAGAATCACAAAATGACAGGAGATGGGGAGAGCAGCAAACCTGAAATAAGCACCAGAAAACACATTGGTTCCGATTCAGCATCAGCTCCAGGAAAATCAAAATACACGGAGGAGATACAGAGGGTGTAATGACACAGCGAAACATTTCTCCAGTCCCACATTTCAGACTCATGGAGAGAGTTTTCTGTCATAAGGCAAGTCTGGGTCCCCAAGGAAAGCTCCTCTGGCACATTCTTCATGGTAGCTTTTGCAATGACCTCTGGATATTTGGTTCTGGGGAATTTCAAGAAATATTGAAAAGTGACGAATTGAGAAGCACCTGAAACTCTGTCAGACTTCTCTTGGATTTTGCATTTAATTGAATTTTACCCTGCATTGTCCCAAAGTGTCGCTGAGATATGATGTGTCTTTTATAGCTCCTGTGAAGTGTTATCTGCCAGGAACAACAGAATGTGCAAAGAGCCTCCAAGACAGGCTGTGTGTGGACACATTATTAAAACTGCCTGTGCTTTCTGATCTATGTGCTCTCCTACGAGGGGTGGGAGCACTGGTCCCACAGCCCAGCCAGCACCGAGGCTGCTGCCACTCACAGAGGTTTCAAATGAGACAGAAATTCCATTCAACACCAAGACAATAATCTCAGGGAGAAACGTGACATTCTGTGTCCTCTGTGTGCCCAGGATGAAGAGGGGGGTAATGTCCTCCTGGGGCACTGCAGCCCAGCCTTTGTGCTGCAGAGGGTAGGAGTGACCAGCGAGGCAGGAAAACGCTGTGCCATTCTGCTCCCTTTTCCCTTTCCAGAGTGTCCTGGGCAAGGTTAACAGCTGCACTTCAGGAGAGGAGCAAATGGACCCTTTTCTGTTGTGGAAAAGATCTATTCTATTCTGTTCTATCCTATTCTGTTTAGATTCCTACTTGGGGCTGATTTTATTCAAAAGCTGTGTTCCCATTGCTCTGCTGGGCTATTAGTCCTTCTTCCACTGCATAATAGGCTCTAGCCAGGAAAAGAAATTCCTTTTTCTTTCCAAGGACACCAGGATACTTTGCCAACCATCCCTGCCACCCTGCAGTGACACAGCACAGCCCATGGAGCAGTACCTGTTACTGGGGCACATCCCAGGAAAGGGGGGAGCTCTGAACAGGGTCCAGAGGAGACTGAGGGCAGAGCTCACCAGGGCCTGCAGCTCTTCCTGAGGGGCAGCTCTGATCTCTGCTCTGGGGGAGCAGTGACAGCAGCCAGGGAATGGCTGGAGCTGTGTCAGGGCAGGCTCAGGTTGGATCTCAGGCAAAGGTTCTTCCCCAGAGGCTGGTTGGGCACTGCCCAGGCTCCCCAGGGCAGTGGGCACAGCCCCAAGGCTGCCAGAGCTCCAGGAGGGTTTGGACAACGCTCTCAGGGACAGGGTGGGATTGTTGGGGTGTCTGTGCAGGGCCAGGGGCTGGACTGGATGATCCTTGTGGGTCCTCCTCAACTCAGGATATTCTGGAATTCTGTGAGGAGGGATGCAAAACTCATGAGAGGGCTGGAGCACCTCTCCTGCAAAGACAGGCTGAGAGAGCTGAGACAGAGCCTGGAGGACAGAAGCTCAGGGACACCTCATTGTGGCCTTTCAGCACTTAGAGGGGCTCAAAAAACAGAGGAAGGGCAGCTTTTTACAGGGTTAGGTAGTGATAGGAAAAGGAGCAATGGTTTTAAACTAAAAGAGGAGAGATTTAGATTTGATGTTAGGATGAAATTCTTCCTGTGAGGGTGGGGAGGCCCTGGCACAGGTTGCCCAAAACAGCTGTGGCTGCCTCTGGATCCCTGGAAGTGTCCAAGTCCAGGTTGGACGGGGCTTGGAGCAACCTGGGCTGGTGGAAGGTGTCCCTGAGATGAGCTTTAAGGTCCCTCCCAACTCAAACCATTCACTGATTCTATGATTCAACAAGGACAGGTGGCTGGGGGAAGTTGGGAGGCACAGTATGGGCACAGGGAGGATGGAAAACCTGTACAGAGAGCAGCCTCTGCAAACAGGGATTGTTCCTTGGCTGTTGAGGAATGAAATCCCAGCCACCTCTCCAGCTGAGCTGCTGCCAAAACATCGTTTCCAAAATGGGCCCCTGAGATCCAGAAGTACAAAACTGCATTGGTTGTTCTGGGGACTTGTGACAAGAGCTGGCAGGGGTTTTGGGACCTTCTGCCAGGGAAGCAGTGGTTGCAACACTCCCCTGACACCACTCATGGCAACGCTGCTGAGCCCTGGAACTGGGCAGGGGGTGGGAGATGAGGGGCCTCAGGTGGGCACAGCCCCAGACCTGGGACTTGGAGATCCCACTCTCGGAGTCGGCACCAGGCACAAAAACAATGTCACTGCCAGAGGGACACTGAGGGGCGGGAGCATGCCCAGAGAAGGGAAGGGAGCTGGGGAAGGGGCTGGAGCAGCAGGAGCAGCTGAGGGAGCTGGGGGGAACAGGATGGGAAGGGGAGGAGGTGGTGAGATCTGTAGCTCAGATGCTGAGGGGAGAGAAGAAGGCAATGCCCATCTGCAGGAGGTCAAGGCAGCACCTTCCTGTGGTGTCCTGGAGTGCCTGAGGAAACATCTCATCCTACACCATGCTCTGATCCTGGACTGGTGCTGTGAGGTGCAGCAAAGTCCTGTCCAGCAGTCCCAAACCAGCAGCAGAATCTCTCCAGGTGAGTGAAGGTGTCTCCAACATGGGCACCTCCCTCCTGCCCAGCACTGGTTCCTTTTGGAGACACTGAGGCCATGGGATGGCCCAGGTGGGGCAGTGCTGGGCAGCCCAGCACATCCTTCACCTTCTCAGGTGAACCCAACCCCACAGAGCACAGTCACAGAGGGGCCACTGCCCACGAGAAGACCCCAGGAGGGTTCTCAGCCACAGACACCCCCAGAACAGACACTGGAATGTCGTTCCCTTGGAGCCAAATCCCACTTAAGGGAGGTACAATCCAGCACCAAACCCCTCAGCTCAGCACAGCCCTGGGAAGAACAAGCACCCAGAGCTTCCAGAGCAGGAGCCAGGAATGTCAGTGCTGCTCCAGGGCTGTGTCTTCCTCCTTCCCTGAGCTCAATCCACACCCATCCCACTGCTGCCAGACATTCCTGCCCTGCCCAGAACAAGGCAGAGATCATAAAATGCAGTTCTAGTAACCAGCTCAGTTTCTCTAAAGGATAAATAATTACATGATTTATGAGTGCAGCATTTTCCAAAGTATTCTTCTTGTTTCAAACAAAGCCTCAGTTCTCAGAGACTGACAGTCTTTTCCCTACTTAAAGCCATATCACAAAGGATTATCTTCCTGCTCTTTCACCCTATAAACAAATTGTTTTCTTAATTTGTCGCATGCTGGTGCCTGCAATCTCTTCTCATTATTCTCTTACAAGATGATTCTCTGCAGCTCATGGGAAGTGTGCTCCCAGTCAGAAATTCATGACTATTCTTCCCTAAAAAAACAGTTGTTAGATGTTTTCCTGGTTGTCTGAGCTGGGGAAAGAGCTTCTTTCATCAATGAAGAGGCCTATTCAACCTGGACCGAGCACACTAGAGCATTTCCAGCTCAAGAATATTTTTAATTGGTTCCATTTCAAAAATTGGGCTGCACAGCTCTTGAAAGGGTCCTAATTCTTATTAATTTTCCTGATAGCAGACGTGGCCTTCTTTTGATGTGCAAATTTTAAACTATTTCCCCCCCCCAGCCGAGCACAGATAGGGATCTCTGGGAGTGAATATAGAGCAGCACGGGGGGAAGGGAGGGAGGAGGAAGGGAGGGAGGGAAGGATGGGGAGGGACAGAACAACCTCTGTGTCAGGAAGAGAAGAAAGCACAAAGCAGATCACAGAATCACAGGATGTGCTGAGCTGGGAGGGACCCACAAGGATCATCCAGTCCAACCCTCACCCCTGCACAGGCCCAGCCCCAAGAGTCCCCCCTGTGCCCCAGAGCATCAGCCAAACCCTCCTGAAGCTCTGGCAGCCTTGGGGCTGTGCCCACTGCCCTGGGGAGCCTGGGCAGTGCCCAACCAGCCTCTGGGGGAAGAACCTTTGCCTGAGATCCACCCTGAGCCTGCCCTGACACAGCTCCAGCCATTCCCTGGCTGCTGTCCCTGGTCCCCCCAGAGCAGAGCTCAGTCCCTGCCCCTCCTCTGCCCCTGCCCAGGCACTTGGAACTGCACTGAGGTCTCCCCTCAGTCTCCTCTGCTCCAGCTGAACACACCAAGTGCCCTCAGTGTCCTCAACACGCCTTCAAAGCAAGGCTCCTCCCCATCCTTGCTGCCTCCTTTGGACACTCTCCAATGGCTTCAGATCTTTAAACAGCAGCAGCTCTGTAACACCCCGGTGTCTGTCTGGCCCATCACTGTTGTGTCATGCCCAGAGGTCTGGGAGAGGCTCCATGGTGGTCCCTGCTTTTAGCTGGAGCTTTCCACCAACTCTCACTGCCCAAAATGGAGTAGAAAATACAGCATTTTATCTGTGGTTTTAGTTGATCCCTATTTTGGTCACCACCTAGAATCACATTATCGTGGAATGGGTTGGGAGGGAACTTAAAGATCACTCAGTCCCTCCCCCTGCCATGGCAGGGACACCTCCCACCAGCCCAGGTTGCTCCAAGCCCCGTCCAACCCGGCCTTGGACACTTCCAGGGATCCACAGCTGTTCTGTGCATCAGCTTCTGGGGCCAAGGTTACAGAAGTGGTTTTCCTGGTGAGGTCTCCTCTTGTCCTGTCTCAGCAAAGCCCTTCCAGCACAGAGCAGAGCTGTAGCTCTGGTGTAATGCTCCCTCCTGCTCTGGTTTTGCATTTGCCCATGTCCCTGCCTGCCCTTCCCCTCACCAGTCCCATGAGAGTGGAAAGACCCAAGAGGCTGATGTGTCCAAAGTCCTCCTCTCCTCCCACCCCTGCCTGTATCTCCACACGTGCAGAGGTGCCCAGGCCCACACCAGCCCTCGGGTGTGGTGTGTCTTCAGGCAGTGCTTCCACCACCATCAAAGGGCTCTCAGGAACGGGGAGGCCACTGAGATCACCAAGGTCTGACCTGCAAAACCCACCTGCAGTAGATACTTTACCCAGGAGGGTGAAGAAGAAATCATCTCTCACAGAACCACAGAATAGTCCAGAGTAGAAGGGACCACAGTGGGTCATCTGGTCCCACCTCCCTGCTCCTCATGAGCACATGGCACAGGATTGTGTCCACATGTCTCTGGACTGTGTCCAGATGGCCCTCACCCAGTGCTCTGTGACCTGGTTTTGTGCATCCTTGGCGCTGTCTGGAGAACACCTGGGACACCTTCCACTGTTCCCAGAGCACCCAGCATGTCACTGAGGGTGCTGCTGCCCTGTGGGGCCCCAGGAGATGAAGTGGGTGGTGTCAGGACAGTCAGACACACGGGGTGTGGTGGGGCCACACTGGGTGTGGTGGGTTCTCACTCCCAGGTGACCCCTCTTTCCTCTCTGCTCTGGGAGCCCCTCCCTAAGACACAGCTGAGCCTGTGCCTGTGCCAGCTGGGTGTGAGGCAGGGCTGCAGAAGGAGCATCTCTCACAGAACAGTTCAGGTTGGAAGGGACCACCAGTGGGGTCATCTGGTCCAACATCTGGACCCTCAGCAGCAGCTTAAGGAGATGTTCAGGCAGGAGGGGCACAGGCATGACCACAGAAGTGCCTTCAACCCCATGAGGAGTTAAAGAGCTACTGAGAGACATGTCTGGGCTGCTGCAGCCTTGCCCCCAGAAAATGGGCAGCAGAAACATTTTGACTTTCACATTAAACTTACCTGAAAAAATACCTCCAGCAGTCAAATTCCAGTTTTGGAATTTGGTCACTTCTTGGAAGAAAGAAAGGCCTTCAGCTGCTAAGAAAACAACAGAAGAAAACTCATTTAGAGGAAGCAGTCACAAACATGGGAGGAGCTTGTGGTAGAAATGGAAAGAAAAAAGTGATGTGTCACAGATGTCACTGTAAAGAGTAAAAAAGGAAAAAAGCAGCAATGAAAATCTCTGGAACAGGTTTCCCAGAGAAGCTGTGGCTGCCCCTGGATCCCTGGAAGTGTCCAAGGCCAGGTTGGACGGGGTTTGGAGCAACCTGGGCTAGTGGGAGGTGTCCCTGCCCATGGCAGGGGGTGGAATGGATGAGCTTTAACGTCCCATCCAACCCAGATCGTTCTGGGATTCTGTGATTCCATGATCTTCCACTCATGAGCAATTTATTTCTCTTTTGTTGGTTGAGGGGACTCATATGCTGCTGACAATAAATTAAAATATCTGTAAAACATTCTGGATGAGACCTAAAAATCATTATTTTTCCCTGGATCACCAGCCAGCACCTTTATGGACCCCATGGGCTCTGCAGTCACTGCATTACACATTTTTTGGTCCTCAGCACCCTCACAGCCCTCCCAGGTTTTGTTCCCTGCAGGGCACAGCCCCCACTTCACTCCTAGAAATACAGCCTTGCATTTAGAAATATTAAAATACATGGTCACCGTGGCCCCTTTTGTCAGGTAACTCAGAACACTCTGTAAAAACCCACTTGTCCCTGGGCACCAATTTTGTGTCACCTGCAAAATTCATGGGATGATTTAATATATGGCTGGCTCGGGATCGCTGACAAGGATTCAGACTTTCCCAGCACCCTCCCAGGAACTCGTACCAACTTTGCAGGAGTTTATGACCTTTTGGGGACATTATATCCCCAGCAAACTATTCCAGGGAGGGGACTCAGAGGTATCAAAGGACTATAGATCAAGTCAGCCAGAAAAGAAAGCAATAGACAGTTTGGGAAAGGCTTACCCAGCCTGACTATGGAAATTGCTCCTGTCACTTCTGCTCAGTAAGAATGAGGGACCCAAAACAGTAGAGGAGCCATCCTGAGTGGAACTAGGTCCTCACAGACATTTCTCAAAAGAATGCCACTTAAAATTTGTCCTGTACAGTAAAATGATAAATGGAGAGCAATGCAGTGGAGCCAACATGGAGAATTCAAGCTTGACCATAATATGGAATTTATGTAAAAATAAAGGAGATAATAAATGTGATATGGAAAGAATTAATTTTTTGGTTCAGAAGTTTTGCTTTAGAACAAAACACAGCTGCCCAGGCAGTCTCAAAATAAACTTTACCTGATTCCACTCTGGAATCAGCCTCCTCCACTGCCCTGTCTGGGGTGGGCACAGCCATGGCTCTGTGGGAGTTCTGCAGGAGGGAAGGGGATCCTGCAATCCCAGGCAGGTGGTGGGAATTTTGCATCCTTTTCCCCACAGCAGGACCCAGCCCAGGAGCCCAGGAGCACAGGCAGGGTGTCAGTAAAAGCCAGCATGGAAAGGTCACAGCAGGAAGGTCAACGCTCAGGAGGAACCAGCCCCATCCACCTTCCTCTCTCCCTGCTCCTGGAGGCACAGCTGAGATCTGGATACACACCCACAGAAAGAGAAGGGGAAAGGGTTTCTGACCTCTTTGCTCCATCATGTCTGTTAGACCCACCCCAAAAAGGACATTTCCAGTACCCTACACTGACAACCTGCTGAGGGAAGGGACAAAGAGCAGCCCAGGAGCCAGATGCTTCTGTTGTTAGAAAGAAAACCATCTTCTCACCCTTGCTGGAAGGCATGGACACCATGACTGCCATCAGTACCCTCCCCACCAACTCCTGTGGGTTGTCCTCTCTCAACCCAAGGTGAAGAAGCCACCAAGCATTGCCAGTGCTGCCCAAGGAACCTCTGTGTGGGAATCCCTGAGAGAAGCTGGATCCATGGCCATGGTGGGCTGGATGTGCTCCCTGGCCCACAGGGAGAGCCACAGGCCGGGCTGCAGGAGCTGAATTTGGCCAGAGCAGGCCTTGGCCAGTCTCATGTGCTTGCACTGCTCTGGCTGAATGAGGAGGAGGAAGGGTTATGGTTGCCATGGAGGAAGCAGCAGAATTCCTTGGCAAACCTGACAACTCTTGGACAGTGCAGATGTGGAGGTACCACCGGGGGGATCACTGGAACAACTGACAGGGAGGAAAACCATTGGAGGGTCCTTGCTGGTCCCTCACACTTTCCCTGCCTTCCCTTGTTGGTGGGACTTCTCCTGGATAACGAGTGATGGGAGAAGAGGAAACGACCTCAAGTTGTGCCAGGGGAGGTTTAGATTGGATATTGGGAAAAGTTCTTCACTGAAAGGGTTGTAAAGCATTGGAACAGGCTGGAGTGGAGTCCCCATCCCTGGACATGTTCAAAAGGCTTGTGGATGTGGCACCTGAGGATGGGGGTTAGTGGTGAACACGGTGGAGGTGCTGGGTTGTGGGTTGGACTCGATGGCCTTACAGGTGTTTCCCAACTTTAGTGATTCTGTGATTGTATGACTGGAGTAGAGTTTATCGTTCTACATTTTAATGTAATAAATCAGATGTGAAAACCCCCCTGCACTTACTTGCTGGGAGTGACAAAATGCAGGGGCTTTGTTTGCATTTTGACATCTCTCGGCAGCAAATTTCTGTAGCAACTTTGGTGTGAGGTTTATGCCAGTTACTGGGGGGCATTTCAGCACAAAGAGAGGAGGTGCAATCACCTTTGACCAAGGTTGGTCAAAGGGCTACCAAGAAAGACAAGAGAACCAGCTCAGCTTCTGGGAGCTCCCCCTTGTTAGAAGCACAGAAAGTGGAGGAGTGGTGGATTTACCACAAGAGTCACCCAGCTCTGCTCGGGTGCACCCCCAGGAAAAGATTTATCCGTTTAAATATAAAAGATATGAAAACTGGTTGAGGACAGTGGGAAGAGAGTAGGAGAGCCTGCCACTAATAAGCATTTTAAACTTTTCTATGTCTTAACTGAAGAGAGAAGGCTGAAAAATTTAACAGGAAAGTCCTGTTCCCAAATTTAATTAGATATTGGGATATAATTTACATTAAAGGTTCGTATATTTTAACCAGTGCACAGAAAGCTCAATATCCTGAAGCAGAACCTCCCTGTGGGAACAGCATGGCCATGGATCATCTCCCAACAGCTCTGTGCCCATCCCTGGCACAACACCCTCAGTGATGGGAGTGACTGGGGCTGTTGAGGGAAACCAGCTGGCGCAGGTGACCTGTAACCAAAGGGGTCTGGGTGGCTCCAGGGACAGGTCCTCCTGAGGAACCACAGTAAAGTACTCCAGAGAGGTGCCTGGAGGTGTGCAAAGCATAAAGATGTGTCTTTCCATAAAGCTCAGGGTCATAAATTGTTTGAAGGCTGAAGGCAGCATTTTTAGGAAGAGCTACAATTTGTGAAATCAAAAATAATCACCAGGAAACACATTTTGGTTCATTGGCTGCCCATGCTCAGTGTCCCAGACCACAGTGAACAACTTCAGGACAGCGAAGGATGGGAGGAACAGGCCTCTAACAATCCCATGTTGAGAAAAATGAGTCTTGGAAGTATGAAAACCTGAAGCAAATAGGCAAGAATTACTTTCTACCACTTGGTTTCTCATTCACCACCACGGCCTAGCAGAGAAATCACCCCCAGGCTTTGGTTAGTTATTTTTAATTTCACACATCCCTGAGTTTGGGGTGGCCAAGTCAAGAGGGAACTGATTTTCAGAAAGCACCAAACCCTCACCCTTCAACTTTAATCCTGTTTCAGTTATTAAACAGCAGAGAACCCAGAAACTTGTAAGAGCCTTGGCATGAGGCCACATCTGAGGCCTGACTGAATCTCTGAAAGACAAATCTGGCAGAGGAGTGAGGGTGGGAAAGAAAAATGAGGGTTATTGCTGGAGCCAGGCCACCTCAGAAGAATTTTACACAGAGCCTTCAATACGAGTGTGGCTTTTTTTCCATTTTTCTTCTGGATAGTGGCTTGCAGGAACTGTTTGCCAAGTCCCCCTGTGCCAGCACTCAGGGATGTGAAGGGGCAAGTCCTCAGCTGGCTGCTGGAGATCCCCATGGACAAAGGGGGACAATTCCTCAAGCAAAGCCATCACAATGCCATCAGCAGCCACAGTGTTTGAGGAGTTTGTTCTCATTTGTAGCTTTTCTGTTTTGATGACACACATTTGAATAAACACACAACAGGATCCCTGGATTTCCTGAGCAGCCACTGAAAAAACAGCACTTCAGGCTAATGGAGTGTGGACATCCCTGGAAGCACAGCTCCAGGCACTCTGGTCTGAAGCACAGGGGGACTTGGAATCTCCCAGGCATGTGGCTGCCCCTGGATCCCTGGGAGTGTCCAAGAGCAGGTTGGACGAGGCTTGGAGCAACCTGGGCTAGTGGAAGGTGTCCCTGCCCATGGCAGGGGGTGACACTGGATGGGCTTTGAGGTCTCTTCCCACTCAAACCATCCTGTGGTTCTGTGATTCTGTGACTCCAGGTCATGGAGGAGAGATGGAGAAGGAGACAAGGGACATCTACACTGTGTTGTTTTCCTATAAGTGTGTGAGTTTGGGACCTGCAGCATCCAATGGTGCCCAGGCACAGGGTGCATCACAGAATCCCAGAATCACAGAACATGTTGAGCTGGGAAGGACCCACAAGGCCCATCCAGTCCAACCCCTGGCCCTGCACAGGCCCAGCCCCAAGAGTCACCCCCTGTGCCCCAGAGCATCATCCAAACCCTCCTGGAGCTCTGGCAGCCTTGGGGCTGTGCCCACTGCCCTGGGGAGCCTGGGCAGTGCCCAACCAGCCTCTGGGGGAAGAACCTTTGCCTGAGATCCAACCTGAGCCTGCCCTGACACAGCTCCAGCCATTCCCTGGCTGCTGTCCCTGGTCCCCCCAGAGCAGAGCTCAGTCCCTGCCCCTCCTCTGCCCCTGCCCAGGCACTTGGAACTGCACTGAGGTCTCCCCTCAGTCTCCTCTGCTCCAGCTGAACACACCAAGTGCCCTCAGTGTCCTCACACACCTTCCAATCAAGGCCCTTCCCCATCTCCGTGTCCCTCCTTTGGACACTCTCCAATGGCTCAATCTCTTCCTTATATTGTGGTGCCCAAAATGCCCCAATATTGAGGTGAGGCTGCCCCAAGGCAGAGCAGCCCTGTGAGAGCAGGAGCTGAAAGGGCTGTGGGACCATGTGGGGAACAGTGAAACTCAACCACCAAACTCATTTCCTCGATCTGCAGAAGGAAAACACTTGTGTGCTCTTGACACCTGTGTGCTCCTCCGGGGGATTCTCCCAGAGAAAAATAAGGATTCGTTTAGAGAAAAAAACACCAAGTGAAAACAAACAGACTGGGCTTAGATTTGACTTGAAAGTGATCCTGGAGGCTGAAGGGATTGATGCTCCTGCACAGGAACAGTGGGGTTTGGCAGCTGCTTGACTAATGGTGGTGCCAGGCAGTGCTGCACCACAGTGGGGTGTCACGGCTCACATGCTTCTCCCAGCCCAGGAGCTTTAACAAGGATATTTTCGGTAACACAGATGCAGATTCCATCTCTTAAATCTTTAAGGCTTATCAAAGGGTTGGGTTTTTTCCCCCCTTTTCAGCCCTGTATATTCTTAACCACCGAGATCTTCTTATGTATAATAAACACAAAAATGCTTCTCTTTCCAGCTTTGCTGCTAAAGCCAAGATGATTATAAAGCTAAATCCTCAGCATATGGCCTGGGAACTGCTCCTGCAAACTTCTCCCTGGGTCTTGCACTGAAGGGAAAATTAACCCTTGGTAGGCAAACAAGGAAGGCGCCAGAGGGAGAAACCATCTGACCACAAGGTGCAGCACAGGGTGGTGGCACCCAAACACACGTGGGGTTGGTGACATTTCTCCTGCACAGGCTCACACAAGGGAATCACCTCAGGGAGCAGTTCCCCAGTGCGGGATGGTCAGTGGGAGGGAGGGAGCAGAGGGAGAGAGGCAGGGGAGAGGTGCAGGTGAGCACCTCCATCACCCAAAAATTTGGGTTCTGCCCCTCTGAAAGCTGGTGCAGCCCATGAGCCCAAGAGCCATGCAGGGCTGGGGCACTGCCCACTGGGCTGCTGGGATGATCCTCAGCTCAGGATGCTCCTGGGGTTTTACAGAGCCTGGGAAGAGATGGGGAATCAGGGCTGTCCAAGGAGAAGCGAAGATGTTGCTGATGAGTCAAGGAGAATGCCAGTGCACAGGCACCATCCCATCAAACAGGAGCTGAGCTCCTCAGAACCCAAATCAGGCGTGCCAGGGGTCATCCCAAAGCACTGTGAAGATGCTCCTCATCTCCTCATCATGGAGGCCAACTTCCAATATCAGACCCTCCCCAAAAGATGAATGGCTCAGCTGCCTCCTCCACAAATGGGGGTGAACAGCAGGAAAACCTCAACCACTGGCTCCACCCAAACTGGCATCCAGAGGAGTCACCAGCTCTGCCATGGGAAGAGCCTGAGGCACTGCAGTGCTCAGCACACCTCGAGGGGTCACAACGAGCTGCAAATTAGGGGTGTGTTTGCCACAAAATGCAGCTGCAGGAGGGGCCCAGGCAGCCTGAGCTTCGGCTCACAGAGACATCCTTCCATGAGGTGGGAGAACAGCCCCACTGTGTGGCTCCACAAGACCAAGTGCATCCCACAGGGTGCATGAGCTCTGGCAGGAGACTGTCAGCCTTGGCAGAGAGCAGGGGACAAGTTCAGAGCATCATTCAGAGAGAAGCCTACAAAGTGGAGGAAAACCCTGAGTCATTTATGGTCATCTTTTGTGTGTTGATGTTTGAACACGTGGTTTTTTCCACATAATTTCCAATTTTTGGAAAGTTTTTGCATTTCTCAAAACAATTATTTCTTTTTCCAATGAAGGGTAAAATTCAAATGTTTTATGAAACCCCCACTAGTTGGATGTAAGATGCCAGTACAAATATTTACATAATTAGCAAGAGACAGGGCGTTACAGATCCTTCAGAAACAGCTGATGTGTCTCCCCAGTTTACCTGGCAAAGGTTAAAAAAGTGATGCTGGTGCCTAAAGCTGCCTCTGATGACACCCAGCTTCCAGGCTTCCCTCACATCACTGCCCATCCTCATGGACAAGAGGCATTTCCATGTTATCAGGTACTTGGAGTATCTCAAAAGCAAGGAGTTCTGGAGAACTGCTGTCTTGGAGAAGATGGAGGAAGTGCTGTGATACCTGGAAATCAGTTCTCTGACTCTGGAGAAGCTTTCAGGGAGGTATCCTGCAGGTAATTCATCATCGGTAAAGAAACATCCCGTTCAATGGTTTCAAAGGAGACATTAATATCTTGATGGGGAAAAAAAACCACCTTGAGGATGGAAACACTCAAATCCACTTTCTAGAGGGTGACAGAGTGTTCAGCCCAAGCACAGTCCCTTTTATCTCTCGCAGTATTAGGTATCAGATGAGGTATCAGATATTCCTGATCGCTGTGGGTGTGGGGAACCTTCCTCCTCCTCAGAGCCAAGAGCTCAGCACTTATCTGCTTTGAGCCCCAGTGAGAACCACACCCTGCAGCAGGTGGCCACTGCAATGTTGTGAAGAGGCTGTGATACCCCATCAGGCACCAGATGAAGCAGCATTCGAGTGTCCCATGAGGAATGAGCTGAGCCACAACACCACTCGTGGGCATCACTCTCTGCTGCTGTGATTTAGTGCTTCACCACCCTCCTTAAAAACTGACTGTATTAATAATGCAATCAGCTTGCTTCCCAAGCAGGGAGGAAAACAGCACAGTGGACAACCCTGCAAATTGGTTTTGGAAGAGGAATGTGAGCCCAAACACTATAAAATCACAAGGCAAGGAGGGGGAGACAGAGCATAGCTCTTGGGCAGGAAGAGCCAGAGGAGCCCCGTAAATCACAGGGATGTAATCACTGAGCAAACCCGGGAGAAGAGCGTGTCAGTGACTCATTGTGACAAGAGGAGTCCAAAACTCACTGAGAGTGGAGGAAGATCATTTGTAAGGAAGCAGCTCAAACATCAAATAGGTCAACACATGATGTGTTGCCTCTTTGAAAGCCTTGTAGAAAATGGTGAATTACCTGATCGATGGGAAATGCAGTTTCAGTGCTGTATAAATCCCTGGTTTGGCCATACCTTGGCTTTTGCATCCAGTTGTCATCTCCTCACCTCAGACATCTGTGGAACAAGGGGATCTTTAAGGTCCATTCCCAGCAAAGGCATTCCATGATACACTAGAACCAGGAGAACATCAGAGGTGAAAGGTCTGGAATGGCTTTGTATGAGGAAAACTGGAGGACAAGATTCTTCAGCAGAGAAAAATGGTTTCTGCAACAAAGCTATGGAAGAAGTTCAACAAAATCACAAGAGCTCTGAGAGGATGAGGAGGGCTCAGCTTTTCATTTCTCCTCCTGCAGAAGGAGAAACATTAAACCAGTGGGAATCAAGCTCAAAGCAAACAAAAAAAAAACCTTGTTCTTTGTGCAACAGGTAAAGGACTTGCTGACTCTGCCGAGGAAAACTGCAGGTGCTAAAACCTTGCACAGGCTGAAGGGAAGAGTGGAGAAGGATCTGGGGGAGATTCACCAGGGGCAGCTAAACACCTCAGCAGGTCTCAGCAATCTGCAAGATGCTGCTGAAGCAAGCAAACGATCTCACTAAAGCCTTGTGGGTCTTCTGAGATGATGAGAGAAGATCTAAATGTCTAAAAAAAAGCAGGAAGCAAAGGACTGGAGCAACTGTTTGGTTCCTGGAATGCAAGGTGGCTTTTTGAAGGGATCTCTGCTGAAGGCAGGACACTTACCCATGGTCTGTGAAGGAAATGGAAGGAAACATAACCTGATTTGCAGGACTGAGTTACTGAAGGCAGTAAAGGCAGGGGCTGACTGCAGAGAGCCCCGGGAGGAGCTCGTAATGTTGAGCGAGTGGGTGACACGATGGCAGCTGAAATCCAATCGAGATAAATGTAAAGTGATGCACACGGGAAAAACAAAACCTAACTCCAAATATACCATAATGGGCCCTGAGAAATTACCACTCAGGAACAGGAGCTGGAGTTATAATGCACATTTCTGCGAAAATGTCAGCACAGCTTTTTGCAGTGGTCAGAAAAATAAGAAAATTGAATGTTGGCGACAGACAGAGAATGAAAAGGAAACCACCCTGGTAAAAACACTGAGGTTTGTCTGCACGTAGTAAATTGTGGTCTTCCCTGTCCCCATCCCTTCTGAGGGCACAGGGCAAAGTCAGGGGATTTACTGAGAAGAGGAAGGAAAACCAGATGTTATTGGATCGAGAGTTATTAAGGAGAGGTCAAAGAGAGTCCCCAAGGATCAGACCATTGGAGCCAAGGAAACCTCATCTCTACAGGCTGGTGCTGCTCTCAAAGGCTTCCCTGAGCACTGACCACTGTGCTTTGAGGCTCCAGGTGGGCAGATCCAGGGTAGGACTCTGGCAGGATGATGCATCTGCCCGGCCCACGGACCAGAGAGGTCAGGGACGTGCAAGCACCAACACGTGGATCCAGGTGGGCAGCAGCTCCCCTCCCAGGCTTTGTCCTCTCTTATGTTCTGGTGTCTCTTGGCTTCATCTTTGGTTGAGGATGTCCCAGCTGTGTTTCTCACAGGCACTCACTAAGAATTGGATCTTCTGGCCACACGTGGGACTGTCGGTCTCTCTTTCAGCTTTGCTGTGTCTCAGCTTTGCTGTGTCTCAGCTTTGCTGTGTCTCAGCTGTGGGCTCAGACTGGAGCTTGGCTTTTTTCAAACACTGTGAAGGTCAAGCCTTATGGAGCTCATTGCTGGGAAGGCTGTTCTCCTCCTCCTTCCCTCTGTTTCCAAGTCTTTAACCTGATGCTCCTCTGGTAGGACCTTCCTTCTCATTTCATGGTGAGTTTGGGATCCTTCAGGATTTCATAGAATCACAGAATGGTTTGGGTGGGAAGGGACCTTCAAGCCACACCAGTCCCACCCCTTGCCATGGGAGGGACACCTTCCACTAGCCCAGGTTGTGCCAGCTTGTTCCAAGCCCCGTCCAACCTGGAGTTGAACACTTCCCAGGATGGGGCAGCCACAGCTTCTCTGGGCAACCTGTGCCAGGGCCTCACCACAAAATTTCTCCATAATAATCTAAACTAAGTCTACCTTCCTTCAGCTGAAGGCCATTTCTTGTCCTAAAACTGCATGTGCTTGTAAAAATGTGTCTGTGAAGTGGTTTATTACAGGTCCTTTGATTAGAGAGTTGTTAAAACCTTTTAGGAAAGTCAAGTACATTATGTCAACTGGATTTCTGGGACACTTGATCCCCACCCTTGCTGACTCCTTCAGAGCCTCCTAGGAGGGATTCCCTCCTAAGGCAGGGATGCCATTCAGAAAAGCCTGGCTGAATTTTCCCATAAATATGTCTCACTCCCATGCTCCCTAATTCCCCTCCATGGTACAGTTCTACCTCATTTGGACATCACTTTTAATAATCTGCTCTTCCTGGATCTGCTCAGAGACATTTTTTCAAATCAAGGTCTCACTGCTTTCTTTGACTCTGATGGTGAGAAAATTTTAAGTGAGAGGTTTCACAGTAGAGTTAATGCAGTTAATAGTGTAGCTATTTCATCCTTGAATTCCTTTAGAGCTCTGGAATGAGAACCATCCGGCACTACCCAAGTGTTAACGTTTATTTTGTCAAGCTGTTTTATAACTTCATCTACTGAAACATCACTTTGAGACACATTTTCTGACTTGTCCCCCATTAAGGTTTCCAGACTGAGGGCTCCTGTAAATTCTTAGGCATTGACAAGAAACCTTTGCTCGGCTTCTCTGCCGCAGGTTGAGCCTCCTCAGTCCGTGCTTTGCATCTCCATTTTTGGGGTTTTCTGCTCAGATGTGTTTGAGAAAGAAAATACAACTGGCAGGTAACACCTGAGCTACCAGTGGGCACTGGAGGGATGAGAATGGCCCCGTGGGTGGTGTGGATGATGATTTGGGGAAGTTCTCTCTCACCCCAGAGACATGTCTGGAAGAGGCTCATGTCTGGAAGAGGCTCCCCAGGGTGGTGGGCACACCACCAAGGCTGTCTGAGTTCAAGAAGCATTTGGACAACACTCCCAGGCACATGGTGCAACCTTTGGGGTACCCTATGGAGGGCCAGGAGTTGGATTCTATGGTCCTGATGGGTCCCTTCCAACTCAGCAGATTCCATGATTCCATGATTCTATGATCTTTGGAAAGACACAAACCAACCTGTGCTTGGCCAGAGCTGCTGGAGCCTCTCCCGGCCCCCTGACTGCCCTGGGGGGCTGCTCTCGGGGGTGGGCCCCTGCCTTCCTGGGGCAGCTCTGCTCCTTAGAGAGGACCCAGGGACTTGAAGCCATGATGGGACCAGCCACCCCCTTCTGCTGCCTGCCTGCCTTCCCTCCCCCATGACAACAACCATCACCAAGGGGTTAACACAGATCCTGCAGGGCATGGAAACCAAATCCTTGTGTAGGTGCCTCGTGTGAGCAGCTTCTCCACGGGCAGATGGTGATAGGACAAGGGGCAATGGTTTTAAACTAAAAGAGGAGAGATTTAGATTAGATGTTGGGGTGAAATCCTTCCCTGTGAGGGTGGGGAGGACCTGGCACAGGTTGCCCAGAGAAGCTGTGGCTGCCCCTGGATCCC
>NW_016690500.1:90800-92515 GCF_001604755.1 Lepidothrix coronata | reverse complement strand
ATTGTTGGGGTGTCTGTGCAGGGCCAGGGGTTGGACTGGATGATCCTTGTGGGTCCCTTCCAGCTCAGGAGATTCCCTGGTTCTATGATTCTATGACATAAGCTCAGGGCTTGGCTTTCAGGTGCTGGATCCAAGGTTTGGATCTTAGAGACAGTTCATGGGAAGGATCCTGTGGGATTTGAACCCTGGCTGGTGCCATTTCTCCACGTCACATCTTCACACTCTTGTAGAGGTCCCTCAGCTCTCCCCCATCAGGTGATGACAAAACCCCAAAATGCAGTGCTTCAGAAACAGCAGCATTCCAAGGAAAAGGAAGGCTGGGACAGTGATGATTCACTCAGCCATGGCTTTGTATCCACGTGCACTGTCAGTTCATGGAATCACAGAACATTCTGAGTTGGAAGGGACCCACAAGGACCATCCAGTCCAGCTCTTTGGTGAATGGCCCACACAGGGATCCAGCTCACAACCTTGGTGTTCCTGCACCATTCCCCAGCCAAGTGAGAAAGTCAATCAAGTACTATTCTCACTTCCCTTTGGAATATCACAATAAAAATAATACTGTTGTCCCAGTTTTCAAGAAGGGTAAGAAGGAAGACCCTGGTACCTGCAGGTCTGTCCATCTCACCTCAGGAGTTCTCCCAGGAGGAGACAGTTCATCCCTCCAACCCCCAGCCTGATGTGTCCATCCAAGCAAAGCCCAGCTGCGTCCAGATGTGCCAGTTTTGCTCATGGACCTGCTGCTGCTCTACCCTGTTGCTTTGGCGGCAGGAAAACCCCCCGAGCCTGCAGGGCAGCAGGAGCTGCTGCCCGGTTTGAGCGCGTCCGCGGGTTCCCGAGCGCTCGGGGCTCGCCTTGTGCAGAGCACACTTGCCATCTAGTGGGGGAGAGCTGCAGAACTGCGTTTGTTCGCCTTCAGCGCTCCCCAGGGTGGGATCCATCTCTAACAGGGATCATCGGAAAGGCGGAGCTCCCTCTTAACCTTTGGGACGAGCGCGGGACCTTCCCAAGCTGATGGCACCGCTCCCCCCCCCCGCTAATGGCAGAGAGACTTCGTGCCCAGTTTTAACCCCAAACTTGCTTTGAGCCCTCTAATATCAGGCCGGATGGATCCTGAGTGCCTGGCCACGGGCAGGAAAAGCCACAGGACACTGTCCTGGGGATTTACTCTCTCTCTGTGACTTTCTTCTGGGCTCTGTGGCTGCAGCTGGAGCTCCAGTGCAGGGTTCAGTGACTGGGGAGACATTCTTACCTCTTGCTTGATTGCCAGATTCTAATTAAAATGAGAGCTCTGCATATTTCAAACATCCATTATATGCATTTCCTACAGGAAATTGGATTTAAAAAGCAACAACAACAAAACAAACACAAAGAAATAGACCATTTTCTTCTGGCAGCTCCTACAAATTAGCAGAGAACAAAGTGTTCCCCTGCAGCCTTTTGGTGGGACCTGTCCATCAAACACCCACCAGTGTGCTCAGACTGCAGTGTCACAGAGTGGTGGCAGTTCCACAGCTCTGGCTCCTGCTGACTATCCCAAATTTTGAAAAGTTTTGGCAGATGCTAAAACTTGCTGACCTCTGGTCGAGCATCAGAAATTCTCCAGGAATCCCAGAATGGTTTGGGTGCGAAGGGACCTTAAAGCCCATCCATTCCATCCCCTGCCATGGGCAGGGACACCTCCCACCAGCCCAGGTTGCTCCAAGCCCCATCCA
>NW_016690500.1:88421-90478 GCF_001604755.1 Lepidothrix coronata | reverse complement strand
GGGGCCTCCTCTGGACTCTCTCCAGCAGCTCCACGTCCTTCCTGTGAAGTCTAAAATCATCTCTGAGCTCAGCAACGGGCTCAGGCTCAGTCTCCCTCCTCCTATCCTGGTCCTGTGGAATAACTACACTGAGTTTTGGTGGTGGAAGTGCCACAGGACCACGGCAAGAGCAGGATTTTATCACCCAAGGAGCTGCGCACAATTTCTTTCCCGGCAATGCTGACACAAATCCGGAATTACTGAGTGGAGAGAAGTTCTCATCTGCAAACTCAGGGCTGTTTACACTCCATAAAATGTAACAGCAGGTTGGAAGTGCGAGGCAGAGCAGAATAAAAGAATCCTTGTTGCACCACAAGCATGAAATATGTCGGGTGTCAGGGCATTACTGGCTTCCACCTATTGTAAAAACAACTCTTGAAAATCATTTGAACATTTCTATTCGAGTTGCTGAAAGAATAAAAACCAGCTCATGTGTTGGAATATTAAGCAGTGAGGCTCTTCACTTGATAGCAACCATTGTTCTCGTTCTCTTGAGCCCCTAAAAAGCCTTTATGGCCCAGAACCTTCTGTCTGACAGATGTGAAACCATTAAACATGAACCTGTTTGGAGCAGGGCTGAGAGGAATCAGAGATTCAGCAGAACAAAGAGCCAAGCACTGAGGGCTTGGGAGAGTGGAAGGTTCTTGGTGCCCTCCTGGGCGTGGAGCCCACAAATGGAATGGTTTGGGACACCTCGGATCCCTTTGCTTCAAACCAGGGCCCTAAATGTTCTTTTTTCATGGGTTGATCCATCTCTATCTCTCTTCCATGGGAAGGGGTTTGGGATCCAGGGCTGTTCTGTGGTGATGGGGTCACCACGTGTCCCTCAGTCCCCCCATCCTGAGCTGGTTTGGAATGGGGGTCTTGGCACAGGGGGCTGGTCCCACACATCAGGAACGAGGGGAAACAGTTTATTTCTACTCAGGGGGGCATCTTTTCTTATTTATTTATTCTTATTCCTTTCTTATTTTCTCATTCTTTCTCTCCTCTCCATTTTTCAGTCACTTTTTTCCCTGCCAGGACCAAATTATCTTTAATTTCCTTTTATTTTTTGCCTCATTTTGGTTTTTGGGTTGGTTTGTCCCACAAGGGGAAGTTTGTGCAGTTTTCATCATCTCACCTGTGGAGAAGATGAAGTTTTTTGGCTGCATTTTTCCAGATCTCCTTCTCCTCAGCAAGGCCAGGTGGCACCTCTTGATTTCTTTGTTTCTTCTCCCTTTACTGACAGTTCCCTGTTTTGATCAAAAGATTTAATATTTGTTTGTATTAATCACCTTTTTTCTCTTGGATCTGCTTGATTTTTTTCATACCTAATTTAAAAAAATCCTAATTTCTTTTCTTTATTTCCTTTCCTTTTTTACCAAAAGATCAACTTTCATTAAATGTATTTTTTCATATTTCCGTGATTTTTCTAATTGATTCCTCAATTTTTTTCCTCTTCTGCTTCATACTTTCTCATTTTTCAATCAAATATGGGAAACTTTTTTCCCCAGATTTGAACCTTTTTTTGCTTTATTTTTTCTTTGGGACAAAATGAAGGGATTTTTCCCCTATTTCTTCACTCTGGGATTGGAAAACAGGGCATTTTCCTTGCGCTGCTGCTCCCTGTCTGTCAAATTCCTTAAGCCCAGCAGGGCAGCAACACCTTTTATCTCACTTCTTATCATTTTCCCCCGATGGACAAAATGATGGCAAATATTGCTTCTCATTTTTCTCATTTCTTTCCCATCATTTTCCATCTCTGTTTTTTTTCATGTGATTCTTCCAGTGGAACAACCTGGAAGTGGTTTCCTCTTGTTCTTATTTTCTCCTTTTCCTTTAATTTTCCATCCAGTTTCTCACCTCACCCAAGTGGAAACAGGTTTTGCTTTGCTCCCTCCAGGGTGGCTGCTTTGGATTGGCTTTATTTTCTCCCTCTTGGTTCTCTTTCCACAAGGGATGAAAGAATATTCCTGGTGGGGAAAAAAAAAATAAAAACAGAAAGGAAGGGGAAGGGGAAGGGGAAGGGGAAGGGGAAG
>NW_016690500.1:77008-87436 GCF_001604755.1 Lepidothrix coronata | reverse complement strand
ACAGCCCCAAGGCTGCCAGAGCTGCAGGAGGGTTTGGATGATCCTCTGGGGCACAGGGGGTGACCATTGGGGCTGGGCCTTTGCAGGGCCAGGGGTTGGACTGGATGGGCCTTGTGGGTCCCTTCCAACTCTGGATATTCCAAGATTCTGTGAAAACAAGTGAACAGCTACAGCTCATCCCAAGCATCACAAACACTTCAGAAACAGGGGGAGATAAAACAGGCAAAAAATGCTCTGATGAAGCAGCATCCTACAGGAATTCCTGGGATTAAGTGGTAGGCAGCAAATATACCTTCAGTTAAGCTCTACTGCACCCTCATTACTGTGTGAGACTAATCACTAACCCAGGAGAATAAAAATGGCTTTTACAGGCTGATATTGCCCTGGAAGAGTAGAAGTTAATCAGCTGATGGTAAATGTCCCTCCATAAAACCACCAGGCTCCACATTCCCGATGGATTGGCTGAAGGTAGTCATGGCAATCAAAGGAATACAGGTGATTTAACCATTACTGCCCAGGAAAAGTGGGAATTAGTGAATTAACACAAGGCAGGTGGATTTTCACTCAGCTGAGGCTGACGAGGGGCTGTGGGTGTTTCTCATCATAAGCAGGAACTGTCTCCTTACCTGGCACTTCCCAGGAGCTGCTCCAGTCAAACATGACAGAAATTGTCTCCCCCAACAACCAGCCAGAGCATCAAACTGGACCAGCACAAAGTAAATGTATCTTCAGTTGGTCCCTGGAATTCATACAAATGATGGGAGTTGTTACCACAGCCCCACATGGCTCTGATTCACCAGCATGGCTTAAGAATCAGGGTAATTAATGAGGAAAAGGCAAACAAATGCAATATATAAAATTAGACACCCTTATTCTCCATTCCCTGAGGTGGCCAAATTCCTGCTGTGCTCTTTTCCTCAGCCCAGCTGCCCAGGAGGTGAGTGCAGACCAGCTGAGCCCCTTCCTGACAGTCTCCTGGCCAGTCTGCATGGACGCTCTGACCCTTGGAGCCCAAAGCTTCTCCTGGGGGATGCTGGCTGGGACTGAGGTGTGGGAATGCTGGTCCATGAGAGCACCTTGTGAGCCCCAGCCCGGCCAGGTCAGACCATTCCCACCTCTGGCTCTCCAGCCTTCCCCAGCCTTGCAAAGAGCTTTGCCCACCCCTCCCAAAGCCTTGTGGCCCCAGTTCCACCTCTGGCTCCCCCCCAGCCCAGCCCTGGGCAGGTCCAGCCCCTCAGGCAGAGAGTGGGGCTGCTCCAGGCCTTGGATGGGCTGTTCCTGTTCAGCAACCCGGGCTGGTGGAAGGTGTCCCTGCCCATGGCAGGGGGTGGGATGGGATGAACTCCAAGGCCCCTTCCAACCCGGACCATTCCATGGTTCCATGGTATTTGCAGTCTGTTCCCATTCAGCAGCCTGTGGTTTCCAGCTGCCGTTGAGCAGCAGTGTCTGGGATGGCTGGGACAGGATTATCCTCACTCAGCAGCTCTGCCCTCCTTCCAGGAGTGCTCCCGTGAACCGTGGGTGCCACTGATCCCTCTGCATTGCTCAGCACAAAGCCAAGATGTCACCCATGAAGGAGGAGCACCCACAATCCCAGGCACTAGAGATGCTCTCCAGGATTGAACCGCTGCTGTGGGTGACTGATCTCCAGGAACATGTACAGAACCACTCACCAAGAAGGCAAATGATCTCCAGCTCAGCAGCTCTGCTGAGGGGGGGTGGCTCTGTCAACACTGGGAAACACCAAATTTCCAATATCAGTGTGACTTCATTTCATTTCATCCCAGCATGAGGTGGGGACATGAAGGAGCATCTTCAGCTTCAGGTCATTGGAGGCCCAAGACCACCACAGACAGGAGGACTGGGGACTTCCAACCAAAAGTCCCAACCCTTCATGGTTCAGTGTGCCCATTTCACTGTCTGGGTTTGGATAATTCCTTCTTTTTTCCCTCAGCAAAGCATTTCCTCGTCCTTACAGTCACAGACAACGGGTCCCCAAGGCCTTGAGCCCACCTTCCCAGGCTACCCAGCACAAATCTCCTCCTTCTGGGAACATCCAGAGGTGTCAGAGCTGCTTCCCTGACCTGCACAGAGCTGGAGATGTCTTCTATTACTCTGCTATTACATTTGTATCAGTGTATATATTAGTATATGAGCTATATTATATTACCATGTTATATGATAACATTTGAAGTTATACAACACGAGTGGGGAGGCCCTGGCACAGGTTGCCCAGAGAAGCTGTGGCTGCCCCTGGATCCCTGGAAGTGTCCAAGGCCAGGTTGGACGGGGCTTGGAGCAACCTGGGCTAGTGGGAGGGGGTGGAACTGGATGGGCTTTAAGGTCCTTCCCACCCAAACCATCCTGGGATTTATAAATATATATGGGCTGTATGAAGGAACCTTTTCTAATCCCTGTGAGTTACTTCCTAAGGAAGGTGAATCCCAGGGAATGGCAGAGGAAACAAGGAGAACTCACTGTGCCATGTGCATCCTTGCAGCAGGTATCCATGCAGAATATTCCCTGTTGGGAATCTCAGGGAATTCAGTGCATCGTCAGGTGGAAGGGGGACGGAAAACCTGGAGCTCAGCAGAAGAAGCAAAATAGTTGAGCAGAAAGTTCTGACGTGTCAAACCCTCGACAGGGGGGCAGATGGACCCAGTCCCAAAATCAAAACAGGAGCACAGGGGTTCACAGCTCACATCTCTGCCTGGGGTTTTGACTGTGTGCAAGTATGGAAGTGTTTTCTCCTTCAAGCTCCTGTTTTTATAAGCCAAGCAAATAACAAAACCATGCTTCAAAAACCTGGCTGTGGTCTGGAATGCTGCCAGGCTCTGCTCAGCTTGGGTTTCCCCTGCCACCATTGTGCTTAATTTTATTTCATTTTTCATGGAAAAATATTGACTCATATGTAAGGATCAGTCCCAAGCATCCCTGGCAAGGGGAAAAGCCAAATGCACACACACACTCAGGTCACCATTATCACATAAAAACTGTGACAGCTGCTGGAATTCACCTCCCTGCTCACAAATACCAATTTTCCTTGGGTTCTCCTTGTGCTACAGGGCTGGTCCCTTGTGCTTTATTTCCTCTTTATTATAAAGCAGAGGTGGTTGTGGGGTGTGTTTTCATATGTTACTCCAACATCAAGGCTTAAATTCTTGGCTCACCAGAGGACACGTGGAAAAGAGGGTTCACCTGGGAAAGGCAGCCCTGACCCCTTCCTGGGTCATTCTAAAAGACTGACAACATAGACAGCACTAAAGAATTCATCAGTTCAGAGTTTCCCCCTGGTTAAAGTGAGTTCTGCCACAAAAACAGGAAGATCTGATGCTGTTTTGTGGCAGGTGTCAGGAGTGAGTGACGGGCACCTTTCACCCAGGGAGATTTAAATAGAAGTGTTTTCATTCCTACAGCAATTCCTGTTAAACTTCTCCTCCTGAAGAAAAGGCTTTTTGTTACCCAGACCACTTTATTTCTGAAAGCTCCTCCTTGCATCTTCCCCACAATCCAGACTTCTCCCCACCTGCACAGGAATTCAATGCCAGTGCTGGCATTCCCCATCCACGTGCTTTGCACTGAGCAGGTTTGACATGGGGCAGCTTTGGAAACCTTTAATTAAAAATAGGTTATTGAAACAGTGAGACAAGCCCATGGATGAAGAGTCCAAGAGGGACAGGTCACCCAGCATTACCCACACAGCCCCCTGGTGCTCATGGGGTTTGATCCTTGGCTGGCACCTCTGAAATCCTCCACGGAAGAAGAGGAGACTGGGGGGAAGCTCCTCGGGGGCTGCAGCTCCGGCCTCTGCTCCCTGTGAGCAGGGACAGGACCCAGGGAACGGCTGGAGCTGTGCCAGGGGAGGGCTGGGTTGGATATCAGGGAAAGGTTCTTCCCCCAGAGGGTGGTTGGCACTGACCAGGGCTCTCAGGTCTCCCCAGAGCCTTCTCACCCCCAGCTCTCCCAGCCTGTCTCCGGAGCAGAGGCAGAGGATGAGGAATTCCCAGCTGGAATTCCCAGCTGCTTGGAGGACAGAGGTGCTGTACTTTAGGCCCTCTGAAGGCAGCAGTAACACTTTCCTGCTCCCCTTGGACAGGGAGCTGCTGGGGTCATGAAACCACCAATGCCAAGGCCAGAAAGGCTCTGTGAGCCCATCTCCTCCTGCAGCTGGATGGGAACAGGCAACCGAACTTCCAAACCCAGTGAACTGCTCCCTGTGCCCTCAGGGCTCCCCTGCAGCGTTGTCTCTGCAAGTCCCACACTCGTTCCCACCCGTGGAGGTGGCTGAGGGGGCTCCCCAGGGGCCACTTGGGCACAGTCACAGGTGGCTTTCAAGACATGGGGGGTATTTTTGAGGGGAAAATGAAATCTTCTGCAGATCAGAAAGGATAAAGGTGGCACAGGAAAAAGGAGGAGAGGGGAAGAGTTTGTGTGAGATCCCAGAAAGTGGAGGAGAAATGGGAGCATGGACAGACCAGAAGGGTTTGCATCCGGCTCCAGCAGCACCAAACAGCACCTGTCCAAGTGACCTGCACCTTTCCCACTGGATTCCCAGAGCAAACATGTTTCCTACATAGCAGGGGAGGAACTGCCTGGACTGCCTGGAGAGTGCTCCAGCTCTCTTTCCTCCTGTGGCAGTCCTTTGGATGCCTCCAGAGCAAAGCAATCCCAACCCTCTGGATGCCTCCAGAGCAAAGCAATCCCAATTCCTTCACACTCGCAGCACCAGCAGCATCAGCCAGAGCAGGAGCTGCAGTGTCTGTGCTGAGCAGGTTCCCAGCTGCATCCCATGGAAAAAAGGTCAAAGATGGGAAAAGTGAATTCCTGGATATTTTGAAGAGCGAAAGTGTTACAGTCACTGCCTCACATCTTCTGGAAAGGTTTCTCCCAGGTCAGTGTTGAAAACCCCAACGTGTCCAGGAATTGTTGAAGAACCGGAAAGTTCCGTTGTGAAAGTCCATCACCAAAGCAAAGTTCACCACAAGGGATCTTCCACTTTATGTCTTCAGCCTCTTCCAGGATCAAAACCTTCATGCCCATGACTTGGAGCTGCCAGAGGGCAGGGAGAGATGGGAGATTGGGAAGGAATTCTTCCCTGTGAGGGTGGGGAGGCCCTGGCACAGGTTGCCCAGAGAAGCTGTGGCTGCCCCTGGATCCCTGGAAGTGTCCAAGGCCAGGTTGGACGGGGCTTGGAGCAACCTGGGCTAGTGGAAGGTGTCCCTGCCCGTGGCAGGGGTGGAACAGGATGAGCTTTAAGGTCCCTTCCAACCCAAACCATCCTGTGAGTCTACAGTAACAAAGACCTTGGTGAGGTCATTCAGAGATTTGGGAGCCATTTGTCCATCAATCCTCTGCTGATGGATCAGTTTTCCCTCTCCTGGTTTCATTCACATGACCAGGAACCTCAGCCTGATGTTGGCAAAGATGTTCATGGAGCTTTGCAAGTATTTGGGTTTTAATTAAAAGCTCTGCAGAAAAGATGCAGTTCGTGCCACATTCTGCTGGTGAAACTTAGAAGGAAAATCATAACAGAGGAACTTCAGCAAGGGATTTCAGGAACCTCCCCGAGCCCACATTGCAGAGAAACAAAATGAAAAACACTTTTCTTTTCACTGGAAGGAAAGCACACAGATATTCCAATTCTCATCCCTTCCCCCAGAACAAAGTGTAGTAATAAAATACCACCAGAAATTCTCATCTTCCCCCTTGCACGTGGAGAAAGTCCCCTTGGATGTTCTCCTGGAATTAAAACCAGCATTGCCCCAGAGAGCTGTGTAGAGACTGAAGAAGAGGTTTCTCCTTCTCAAAATTAAATTAAAGCATCTGAACAGAACAATTCCCCGTTGTTTTTCCATGAAACCTTTCTGGCCACAGCTGTCCCAGGGTCAGTGCTCCCAGCAGTGCGTGGGCAGATCCCCCTTCCCGAGGGCCCTTGGCAGCTCCAAGAGCCACCACAAGCTCATAATGAGGAATTTTCAGGAGCTTTGCTGTCCTGTTCATTGCAGGTTCTTGGAACTCCATGGTTGTGACACCTGTGACACATGGCAGCCCCTGCTGGGGCCTCGATGCCTCAGGAGAGAACACAGAATCATGGAATCATAAAGGTTGGAAAAGGCCTCCAAGGTCATCAAGTCCAACCTTTGACCAAAACCCCCAGTGCCCACTAAACCATGTGCCCAGGTGCCACACTGATGCCAAAAAGGCAGAAATATAACTGCTCAGAGACAGTTTTGGGTCTTTAAGCAGCAAAGGTATTTATTTTGAGCAATGCTGGGGGGCTGGGCAGCCCTTGCTGCACAAACCAGCTCCAAAGTTCTCGGTGAAAAGTCAAGTAATTTATACGGTTTTCATGAGTGGTTACAACATCTTTGCATGTTCATCTAATTTCACAATCTAATTATCATATTCATAATAGGCAGAGTTCAGGTGGAGCATGAGGTGGAGTCGTTCTTTTGGGGAGTTTTCTGGGGGTCGTTCCTGTTCTTTGGCCTCAGGAGGGTTGTCTCTTCTGCTCTTCTTCATCACAAACTTTTCAGCTTTTCCTGACTACGTGCTGGGAGCTTGGGAAAATCCCCCTGATGCAGCTCGTTTGTCTCCCTGGATGTCCATTCTATCTAATTCATGACTACTGAGTTGACCTTTCTGTTCTCTTTTCATTAGTACAGAACATACACAGGCAGAGCTCTGGAACAGGGCACCACTTGTCCCTTAACATTAATGTTGTATCCTCAGAGTGAGGGGCTGTAACATCTCCCCAGAGCAGAATTCCAGCCTCTCAGAGCCCTTGCCTGGTTTCAACATCTGCTCATTTTTGAACACTCCCAGGGATGGCGATTCCACCACTGCCCTGGGCAGCTGTGCCAGGGCTGAATGACCCTTTCAGTGAAGAAGTTTTCCCAATATCCAACCTAATGTGTGTCCTCGTGGTGGGACAGCAAAGGAAATGCCACCTCCAGCTGCTGTGAGAGGGACCCCAGGGCTGTGTCCTGGGGAGGGGAGACTGAGGAAAGGAGAAGCTGTAGAGTGGGAAGGGGAGTGTAAGGACCCTGTGCTCCATCCAGGCAACCTCAGGAGAAGGTTCCCTGGGACCTCCATGGCCATTCCACCAGCAAGTCCCTCAGGATCAAGGAACAACCCTGGTGTCACTGATTCCATGGCACAGATTGCTGGTGGTGGTGGGACCTGCCCAAGGTCTCCAGGTCAGACACAAGCCCTGGTGTCCCAGCCCTGCTGCAGGACTGTTCCCACCAGGCAGGTCTGTCCTTGGCATGATCCTCAGTGGAGCTCTGCAGCTCCTCCCTGTTTGGATCCATCCCTGGGCTGAGGTTGTGGCACAGGGTGAGTCCCCTGGCTGTCTCTGCACCTCTTCCCTTGCTGTGCTTCCCAGCTCTCCCCCCAGGACACTCAGGTTCCCCACGTGCTGTGTCTTCTCCAGCTGCAGCTCCTGCAAGTGGTTCTGGAGATGCTGCAGGAGCCCTGGAGACCCAGGGCTGTGCCAGTGGACAGAGCTCGGGGACAGGGACAAGGTGGGAGTGGGGTGCAGATGTTCACTCTGTGTGAGAGAGGGAATGGTCAGCCCGGGTTTGGAAGGCCCGGGAGGGTCCCTCACACAGCTCCCTCCTCCCTGGGCTGGGGTTGGAGCCCAGCCGTGGGCACACGGGGCCATCACACGTCTGATTCCTCCATCACCCGACACATCACCAACAGTGCTGGACACTCAGCCTCTGGGGGTGAGCTGGGGGTCCCTGCAGGTCAGTGAGACCCCAACCCCCCCCGAGACACAGCTACCTGAGCCCCCACCCCGGCCTTGCCAGGGGGGAGCTCTGGAGCAGGACCTGAAGCCTTTCCCTGGAGCAGCTGCTCCCTCCGGGCTCCTGGAGCTGCT
The DNA here is from genome assembly GCF_001604755.1 of Lepidothrix coronata. Taxonomy (NCBI): domain Eukaryota; kingdom Metazoa; phylum Chordata; class Aves; order Passeriformes; family Pipridae; genus Lepidothrix; species Lepidothrix coronata. The sequence continues at coordinate 79,551 of NW_016690500.1, read as the reverse complement.
GCCTCGTCCGTGCGGGGCTGCTGCGGCTGCTGCCTCTGTCCCCCCTCCTGCACGGGGACAGACACACGGGTGGCCCCGCTCCCGTCACACACGGGGTCTGTGGGGACATCCCACCGCCCTGCGCTCCAAGGGGTGGGCTCCAGGAACCGGGAATGTGGATTCCTCCAAAGGCTGATGGATTCCATCCATCCTCTCAGACCCCCCTCCCCACCCACAAATCACCTTCTTCCTCTGTCCGGCAGGTCCCAGGGCTCCCTCCACCCTCTGCCAGTCCCGGAGGCGCCGCTGGATGTGCTCCCGGAGCCCCCGCAGGATGTGGAGCGCGTGGCTGTGGGACGGGGGGGACGAGCTGGAGGGCACAAGGAGGGACGAGGGACCGGAGTGTCCGAGGGCACCGAGCGGCTCCTCGCAGAGGGGCCGGGGGTGCAGGAACCCCCATCACCCACCCGAGCTCCGTCCTGCCGAACCTGCGGCTCTGGGACTCACCCGCCCGCCTCCGGGGAGGGGCCCCGTCCCAGGGCACTGCTGGGGAGGGGCCGGTGCTGGCACGGGCACAGAGAGGAGATCTCCATGGCCGGGGGGTGCCCAGCCCGCCCCCGCACCGCCGGCTCCCGTGGGTGTCCCGGGAGATGCTCCAGCCGGGCGCTCCTGCCAGCGCTTTCCTTGGGGAGCAGAGTCGGGAGAGAGGGATCAGAGCGGCACCTGCACCACCAGCTCTGCCCCCCGAGCCCGCTCAGCCTCTCCTGTGAAAGCTGTTGGCCTTGCAGCCAGGTCAGAGCTTCCAGGGAAAACCTGGAGCCACCCAGGGCTGGGCAGGGGTTTGGCAAGAGCAGGACAAGCTTGGATGGCATCTCCCCCCGTGCCATCCCCAGCACAGACCATGCCCTGAGCCTGCTGCCCAATGCACCCGGCAGAGCCCTCTATCCCCACCAGCCCTTCTCGTGGGGAGGGAAAAACATCTGGATGACCTCGAGGGAGCAGCACATCTGGGCTGCTGCACTCCCCAGGCTGATCCCCCTCAGGGTGGGCCACAGCCTCTGGTTCTGCAGCTCAGCTGTGGTTGGATGTGCCCCACCACGGGGTGCCCTGGCACTGCCTCATATCCCCATCATTGCCTTCTCCCTTCCTGACCTGCTCCAGGGTCCTCTGGAGCTGCCGAAGGGTGTCCACCTTCTCCCTCAGGAGCAGCCCGTGGAGCTGGTGCAGCGTTTCCAGCCTCTGCTGCAGGAGGGAGCGGCTGCTTTGCTCCAGCTCCCGGAGCCTCTGCAAGAGAGGCTGGAGTCACATCACCCCTTCTGGCTGCCCGTGGCCCCCCTCCAGGCCCAGGAAGGCTCTTCCCAGGGGCAGTTTCCAGGCAGGATGCCCGAGTCCCTCCTGGCCAGGGTGGCACCACCTCAGCCTTGATGTCCCCCAGGAAAGAGCTGAGGTTTGGTGAGTCCGTGGTGTCAGCCTGGGTATCCTCACCCTGCCATCAAGCCCTCCCCACCCCAACATTCCACCTCTCCCTGCCTCTGCTGGTGGTCTCCAGGGACCTTCTGACCTGCAGACCAGTCAACCCATCTGCCTACAGCCACAAGGGTGGTTTTCCCAACAAACTCTTCTCTTTAAAGCTCCAGCCCCTCAATAAAACCTTCCCAGAGACAGATCTAGTTTGGCTCTTTAGGAATCTGGGCAGCCTAGAACTCTTCCCATGGGCCATGTGTGTGCCTGGATAAGGGGCTGAGCCCTGACAGGGGTGTGATGTGTGTGCTCCTTTCCACGGCCCCTCTGGTGTGATCTCGGCCCCGCTGGAAAGCTGGGAGTTCACTGACCTCCAGTAGCTCCAGTTTCTCTTCTTGCAAAGCCATCATTTTCCTTCCCTCCTTCCCCAGCCGCTCCCGGCAGCCGGCACAGGCTCCCTGCCCCTGCCGAGACTGGAAAATCCCCCTCTTTTCCCATTCCCACGTCTTTGCTTCTTCCAGGGGCCAGCTCCACCCCTCCCATCAGCGGCAGGAGCAGCCGCTCCTCCCTCTGCCCCCCGCAAGGGCACCGCCAGCCTGTCCCTGCCCCTGCTTGGGCCATCTCGAGGTCACCTCACCATCCTCTCCCGGTCCGTGGGGTTCCTGTGCCAGCTGTCCCAGGTGTGTGGCAGCAGTGCCAGGCCAGCCCTGTGGTGGGAACACCGTCACCCACATTCCCGGTGCCACCACTCCCCGGCTCTGGACATTCCCAGGAGGGTGTCCACCCCCTCTGGGGGTCCAGGACCCTCTTGGGCTTCTGGTACCATCTCTTCTCCAGCCTCAGTGCAGGACCCATCCCTGGAGCCCCCGGCACACCTGGCTCTGTCCCCTCCACTCCGAGTCTTGGCACCAGATCCCGGCTCTCGTGTCCCCTCCCGGCTCCTCTGCAGTGACACCGGCAGTGCCACTGCACCCTGGCATCCAAGAGTGGGTTACAAACCCATTTGCTCCTTTTCCATGGGCATTTCCATGGGCATTTCCATGGGCATTTCCATGGTCACCACGTGGGACACAAGACCCGGGGCCGAGCTCGGTCTCTTGTCC
>NW_016690500.1:58872-76703 GCF_001604755.1 Lepidothrix coronata | reverse complement strand
CCCACTGATCTCCACGTCCCGGCAGAAGGCAGAGCCGGGAACATCCCCCCCCTCCCCCTGCCCCCCCAAACCCCAGCCAGCCCAGGGCTGTACCTGGCAGGGCAGCCCCACTTTGTGCTTCCCACGCTGCCACCAGGACACAGGTGACACCCCAGTCCCGGCCCCACATCGCCCGGGGGCTCCCAGTGCTCCCAGTGCTCCCAGTGCTGCCTCAGCACCTGTGGGGAAAGGGGCGTTTTGGGGAGGGGGAGCCCCAAACGCAGACAAACCCCACGAGCAGCTGGGGCTGGTCCCGATGCCGTGCCCTGCCCAGAGAGGGGCCCCGGCCCGGCCGTGCCCCTTCCCCCTCTTGTCCCGCCCTCCCTCCTCCTCCAGCACCACCCAGCACCCCCGGCTCACGGTGATCCGAGCAGGGAGCTCTGTTCCTGCTGCCTGCTCCTTCCCTCTCCGTGTCATCCACAGCCAGGGTGACATTCCCTCTGCTCTGTCCCCGGAGAGCTGGTGGCTCCTGCAGCCTCTGGCCCAGGGCCTTGCTGGAGGGATGTCCCCTGGTCCTGGCACTGCTGGCCCCAGGCAAACTGGCAGAGCCTGTCCTTGCCCCGGCCCTGCTCCTGCCAGCAGAGATCCCTGGAGTCCTCAGGGGATGCCCAGGCAGGGCAAAGGCCAACAGGTCTTTCCTGGAGCCTGGACCGCCCTGGGGAGGATCCCCCTGGCCCAGGGCTGGCTTGGCAGAGGGGGCTGGGCAGGGCTCCCCCCAGGCCCCCCCCAGCACATGGCTCTGGCTCAGCCGGGATATCCTGGCTCCCAGGGACTCCAGGCTCCCCCTCCTCATCAGGGATGGAGACCTGTCCTCCCAGAGTTTTCTGCTTGGATCTGTCACCAGCTGTCTCCGGACATCCAGACTTCTTCCTGTGGGGAACAAGGACTCATCCTGCCCAGGGTCAGCTCCCTCAGTGGGGACAATCCCAGTGAGCTCATCTTCCTCCTCCTCAGGCAGCACCATTCCCTCCTGGAACCTGGCAGCGAAGTCCTCGGTGCAGATGGAGCTGGAGCTGCTCCAGTCCCCCGGGCTGGAGCCCAGGAGAGGAGCCCAGCTCTGCTCCTGCTCCCATGGGACAGGGCTGCTGTCACCCTGGGGACACCCAGCACTGTGTCCTTCCAGCTCTGTGTGGGAGAGCAGACCATGAGCCCACCCTGTGCCTGGGCAGGGGTGGGAAGGACCTGGATCTGAACACCTTGGAGGGACTGGAAATTCCTGTTCTCATCAAGGAGCATTTGGTGGGCACCAAAGCACAGACACTGAAGACATCCCACCCTCTCCAGAAAAATCCTCCACTGCTTCCAGAGGAAAAAGCCACAATATCCTCCTTATTTTCTTTTTAAACCAGGGTCTATTTGACCCTGATGATGCTCCCAGGGTTGGCACAGCTCAACGGGGGGGCAGCGCCAGGGCAGCAGAGCATGGGATGGGGATACTATCCCCATCTTCTGTCACAAAAAATGGGAAGCCACTGCCTGACAGGACAGTCCTGATCCCAAACCAGGGGGACCTGGGCCCAAACTGCCCCTTGCATGTTCCCCAGGACACAGTTTGCTCTCCAAGCACTCGCTGGTTTGGTCCCTGTGGTGTGTGTGTGTTTGGAATCAACAGCATTGGCTGTGGAATCATGGAACCACAGAATTGGCAAGGTTGGAAAAGCCCTCCGAGAGCACTGGATCCAACCATCCCCCAGCACTGCCAAGGCCACCACTGACCATGTCCCCAGGTGCCACATCCACACGGCTTTTAAATCCCTGGGCAGCTGTGCCAGGGATGGACAGCCCTTTTGGGAAAGAAATTTTCCCAATATCCAACCTGACCCTCCCCTGGCACAGCTGGAGGCCGTTCCCTCTCCTCCTGTTCCTTGTTCCCTGGGAGCAGAGGCCGACCCCCCCTGGCTCCCCCCTCCTGTCAGGGGGTTGCAGAGCCAGAAGGTCCCCCTTGAGCCTCCTTTTCTCCAGGCTGAGCCCCCCCAGCTCCCTCAGCCCCTCCTGCTGCTCCAGCCCCTTCCCCAGCTCCATGTCCCTCTGCCCCAGCATCATTCCCTGCGGGCATTGCTCTGCAGGAGAGCTGGAGAGGGGGTGGGCAGAGGGGGCTGGGGGGCAAAGCAGCGCTGAGGAAGCCCCAAAGTGCCCCGTTGCCTCTCACCAGCCATTCCGGAGCCAGCAAGGACAGTGTTGGGAAGGGTGTCCCTGTTTGTGCTGCTGCTGGTGCCCAGCACACCCACACCTGGAGGCTGCAGGGGGGAAAAAGGGAACGGGGAGTTCGTGGGGGGACAAGGCAGGAGCGCCCCAGTGCTGCTGCTGCATCAGCCCCCGGGTGCTCCCGCTGCAGCCCCACATCTCAGCCCCACAACCCTTCCCACCCCCTCCCCTGCTGAGCGGGGCATCAGCAGATTCCAGCCCACCGTCCCGGTGTTTCCTTGCCCAGGATCCTGCAAACTCCAGCTGCTTCCCAGGGTCCAGGGCTACAACAGGAAAGAGTTGCCGAGAGTCTCAAAGCCCTGGGGGTTGGCCAAAACCCCCCGGGGTGGGGTGGGGGGGTGGTGGTGTCCAGGCAGGACGGGCAGGACGGGCAGCACCCCGGGCTGGCAAACAGCTCCCCTGAGGAGCAGGACAAGCGTGCCAGGAGCAAAAGCCTGTTGGTTCGGGGCTGCGGGAGAGCTGGGCACCTGTGTGACCCTGACTACACTTCTGGCCTTGGAAAACACCATCCTGCAGCTCCGTGGCTGCCCCCAGCCTGCAGCACAGGGCACAGGGAGGGGAACCCACTCCAGAGAGCTCCAGAGTGAACACACCGAACCCGGCACAGCCCGGCCCACCCCCGTCCCGGGCCGCGGCCCCGCCGCAGGGTGATGGGGGACAGGGCTTTGCTTTTCCTTAAAGCCAAGATTCCAGCACGGGAGCTGCCCCCGGGAGCTGCCGGGTCCTCACTCCCGCTGCCCGCACCCGGAGCAGGCGGGGACCCCCCGGGCTCAGCGGGGCTCAGGGGGGTCCCAGGGCCGGGATCCCCCAGCCCAGCCCCGGTTCGTGCTCACCTGGGGCAGGCAGGGCAGCAGCAGGAGAGGCAGGACCAGGACGGGCAGCGCTGTGTGTCTCTGTCTCCCGGCAACGACCGCAGGGACCAGTCTCAGCCTGCCTGGGATTCCCGTCCCCCGCCCCAGCCCCTGCTCAGACCCTCCCCCAGCTCCCCTGGGCCTCCTCCTGCCCCACACACAGTCCCCTGGGACAGCTCCTTCCCACCATCCCCAGGGAATCTCCCTATCCAGGCACCTTCCCCTGAGCGACCTCTCCTGCTCCTCCTTCCCTGTTCCTTCTCCCCTGGGCCACCATCTTCTCCCTTGGACAAACTCCCCTGGGACACCCCTGTCCCCGGATGATCTCCTTCCCCGGCTTCCTTCGTCCCTGGGCAACCCCTTCCCTGGTTCTCCTCCTCTAAGCTGTTGCTCCCAGAGAACCTCCTTCCATGGGCACCTACACCTGGGCCACCTCTCATGCTCCTGCTTCCCTGGACCTCCTCCCCTTGGACGCCTCCTGCCTTGAAAATCCTCCCCTGTATCGACTCCTCTTCTGGCCTCCTGCCCCACAAACCACCTTCCCTGCACCATCCAAGGACCATCTCCTCCCCTCCAAACCACCTTCCTTGGACCATCTCCTCCCCTGGGCAACTTCCCTCTGGATTCTTCTCCTTTCCTGAACAACCACTTCCCTGGATTTCCTCATCCTCTGGGCAACCTTCTTTGAACAACATTCCCTAGATCTCCTCCTCCCCAGGTCACCTCCCACGGTCCCTCCTCTGCCCCCCACACCCCCCCAGAGCTCACCCACCTCGGGGCTCCTCCAGGACCCCCCACCTGCAGCCCTGGGGAGCCAGTGACCATCTCAGCACCGCGGCTTTTAAAACTCCCGAATCCAAGTTTTATTTCCGTGAAGGAGAAGAGGGATCACTCACAATATATTATTGTTCAAAAAGAAAATACATTCAACAGCATTTACAGTGGAATGACATTAAAATCCTCCAGGAGGAACAGAAGGACCAGGAGATGGTGCTCTGGTTAAGTGCTGCTGACAGATGAACTCTGGAAGATGGAGCAACTTTTTCAATTAGCCTAAAATCCAGGGATTCCTGGGTTGGGGGTGCTCCTCGTGCTCCCCTGTGCTCCATGGAGCTGCGCAGGGTTGTGATGGGGATTCCCAGATGGATGTGGCCATGGGGGCACATCAGAGAGGACCTCTCAGGGCCCTAGAGCCGAGCAGGACCCTTGGAGCCAGCACTTACAGGGCAACATCCTGCTCCCCCCCCTCCTCTGCTGCAGGAACACCCAGATCCAGCTTTGGGAACAGCCTCTGCTGGAGTTTCTCCCCTCTCCAAGCTCCCAGGTGACACTTGCATTGACACAGCAAAAAGGAAAGTAAGGCATTCTGAAAAGCTCAACTTTTAGCCCATTTTACAAACCCAATTCAGGCCTCAAGTGGGATAAATCCCCCAGAACACTTTGGTGCTGCCACAAACCAACCCAGCGGCATCGGGATCGGTGTGGAGCATCCTCTGCTCTCCCAGGAAGGACACCTGGGGCCAGGACACCGGCAGCTCTCCACGGGCCGAATCCCACATCTAATGAAGTCTGGACCATTTAAGACCTGCATCGGCTTTCCCGAGCCAGGGCAAAGCTCCAGGAAGGGTCTGGAAGGAGTGAACACGCCGGAGCAGTGGCTGTGACACCCAGGGCCTGGGAAGCAGCTTGGAGCATCCCACTTCCAGGGATCCCGAGTGCCGCCCCTCAAACCCCAAACACATAGTTTCCAGAGGGGAATGTCTCTGGAAAACCTTTTCAATGCTACTGCATCCATCTCTGGAGCAAAACACAACTTCCCTGCTTTGGGAATCACTCCATCACCATCCCCCGACCTCAGGGACGAGCCGAGGGGGATCGTACTCGTGCTGCAAAAACTCAGACAGACACTTCTGTCTTCATCATTTTTCATCTATTGTGTACCATAGAAATTTAAGCAAAATAATTTTATATATATTTATATATATGTATAAATTAGAAGCAAATAAATAAGATGAAAGGGTCCCTTGAGAGCAGTGGGGGCTGTTCCTCCCCACGGTGACGCCGTACAGGGCTGGAGGGACTGTACATGTGGGGGAGAACGGGGATGGAGGTGCTGGAAGCTGACCAGGAGACTGATGGATGAGGAACCTGATTGCATAAGTGTCCCATGTGCAGCCTGGATATTCCAGTTATCGTTGCCTCGAAGTTCGTTATTGCTAATTACCCTCTGACGGGGATGTGCCGGGAGGCAGCGCCGGTGTGATATGGTGAGGAGCCGGAGAACAGGACACCAAAGATGACATCCAGCGGGGCAAGTGCAGGTGTCCAGCTCTCCCTGATATTCTCTGGCCCAGGGGATCCCACCTTTCAGGGGCTGCCAGCCCTGCTCCCCTTCGGTGCTCCGGGGCCGATCACCAGCAGCGCTCACTCCGCCTCTCCCGGCGGGTCCAGGGCCACGGGAAGGCCGTGGCACACAGGAGGGGTGAGAGGGGACGAGGGGTTCCCTCAGCCCCAGTGACCTGAAGCTGCTCCAAGGAAAGCCCAGCCATGAGGGACCAGAGGGAAGGGATCCAGGAGCCGGGCGCTGGGACCCTCTGGACTCATCCCATGCCAGGGGACTGTGGCCAGACCTGTCTGGCTGGATGGGGAAGACACAGGGGTAGGAGATCCAGGCCCAAGGTTCCATCCCGGCGGCACCACGGCATCTCTTTCCTCCTCTCCCACCCAGCTCAGCAGGGGGATGCAGCTGGAAAACCCGGCACTGAGGTCCAGGCTCCTGCCAGGCCCTGGATGCCGGGATACGGGGCAGGGACACGGACCCTGGAGCATCGCTGGGATACAACCTCTGCACTGGGTCTGCCTGGCGTTCCAGACCTCGGCAAGGCCATTCCCCCTCCGATGTGGCTGCAGGAAAACCAAACCAAACCTCACTCAAACCACTCCCACAGAGCATCACATCAAAGACAGTCCCAAGCCTTGACTGAACACATCAGACGGTGGGGAAGCGGCTCAAAGGCTCTTGAAAAAAAACCCAAAAAAACAGGTCAAAAAACCGAAGTCACCAGCTGAAATATCCTAATTGGTGTTACTGGGACAACTGGGCACTGCAGGAACCACCAAGAGCCTCCGGGATCAAGCGCCACGGCCCCTGGGGACAGTTTTCCGAGCAGGATTCAGGGTTGTTCGTGTCCGTCTTTGAAGGAACCTGAATCAGGAGCAGATTCTTTTTTTTAAAAAAATAATTCCATCAAGTCCACACAGAAATAATGGAAGGGGAAAAAAAACATGGCAAAGAGAAGAGCTCACACAAGCGCACGGCATTCCCACACCCCGGGCATCTTTGGAAGTCGACGTCTCGGCCGATGGAGCCGAGGCACTGAGGGATACAGGCAGTGAATATCCCAAACCCAACCCGGCTCCACGTGTCCTTCGTTCCCAATTAGTTGCTGAAAAAGCCATCATTAAAAAAAAAAAAAACCAAAAAAAAAGGATGCTATTTATTAGTGCGTAAAAAAATAGGTTTGGAATCCCTGTTTCGACCTCTGCATGTGTTGGCTCGGGGGTTGCCCTGGGAGGTGCCGGCGGGGTGTCCGGGTTGTCCCTGGGCTGTCCCTGGGCTGTCCCTGGGCTGTCCCTGGGCTGTCCCTGGGCTGTGCCCAGGCTGTCCCGGTGTCCTGCGGGGCGGCCCCAGCGTGGGCAGGGGCTCAGAAGATGTCGGGGCACACGCTCCAGTCCTGCTTTTCCTTGGCCTCCCAGTAGCCGCCCTTGTAGACGCAGATGAGCTCCCCGGTCACGGCGTCCACCTTCCGCTCGAACCACAGCGGGATGTACCCCTCGTAGTCCTTCCCTGTCCCGGGAGGAACACGGTCAGCGGTGCTTTTCCACCTGAAATCCGGCGAGTCCCACACCTCCCACGGCCACAGAGAGCGGTGGGATCCATCCACCCCTTCCCTGTCCCACGCCATGGACATCCCGGATCACCTCACCTTCCTCCAGGGCCTCCACGGCCTCGGCCTCCCTCCTGCGGCGCACGGCCCGCTGCTTCTCCTCCAGCCGCTGCTTCTCCACGTTGGCCTCGTCCCAGCGGCCGCTCTCCATGAGCCGCTGGTCGGGGCGCAGCCGACTGTCCGTGGGAGCCACGCGCTCCTCGGGCTCGTTCAGCGTCAGCGCCAGCTCCGAGAAGAAGTACATGTTCTCCGCGTTCTCCCTGCGGCCGGAGAGCCCTGGTCAGGATGGTGGGGTGGGGGCCACCTCAGGCAGGGCCCCCCAGCCCCTCGTGGCCCTTTGTCCCACCCCAGCCCCGCTGACCCGCTCCTGCTGTGCCAAACCAGATGTGTCCCAGCCCTGCTGTGTCCCAGCCCCAGGGCAGGGCCCGGCCCTGTGCTGGCACTGCTGGGGCACCTCCAGCCCTGGGGGCACTTCTGGGCCCCTCAGACAAGAGACACTGAGGGGCTGGAGCGTGTGCAGGGAAGGGAACGGAGCTGGGAAGGGGCTGGAGCAGCAGGAGGGGCTGAGGGAGCTGGGGGGGCTCAGCCTGGAGCAAAGGAGGCTCAGGGGGGACCTTCTGGCTCTGCAACTCCCTGACAGGAGGGGGGAGCTGGGGGGGGGTCGGGCTCTGCTCCCAGGGAACAAGGGACAGGAGGAGAGGGAATGGCCTCAAGCTGTGCCAGGGGAGGGTCAGGTTGGATATTGGGAAAATTCCTTCATGGAAAGGGTGGTCAGGCACTGGCACAGCTGCCCAGGGCAGGGGTGGAGTCTCCATCCCAACAGAACATCCCCAATCAGGGACCGTCTATTGGTGCTACCAGAGGCTGGAGACTGATCTGAGCACAGCCCTGCTGGGGGCAGGAGTGCCAAGGGAGGATTGATCTCCAGAGGGATAAAGTGATTGGTGGGACAGGATGACCAGGGACTCTCCAGCAAGGCAAAGCAGCCAACACGCCTCCCTGCCATAGCCCACAGCCCCAGAAACCCAACCAGACCCCCTGATTGCCCCAAACCCACCCACAAGGGTCCCCCAAAGCCACCTTCCCCTTGCAGGGACCTGCTCTCCCCTCCCACCCCAGAAAGAGCCACTCAGCCCCCTAAGTCCTGGTCCCCACCCACGTCCTCAGGCCTGGGCACACAAAGCCCCTCATCCCACGAGGCCCAGGGAATGCCACCCCCACCCCCATCCCCATCCAGCACCCTGTGCCAAGGGGACTCACGGGAGTGGGTACTTCCTCCACAGGACCTTTGGGGACAGGGTCTGGTACACGGTTTTCTGCTTGCCCTCCGTGCTGCTGCTGCCGTGGCTGCTGTGCAGGATCTTGGAGCACTCCATCTTCTCATCCCACGTGCCAGACATGACGTAGTGGGCTTTGCCATCGGCATCACTCACCACCCCTGTCACCTGGCAGGGGGAGATGGCATTTGGAAGTGCCCAGAGGGGCAGAACACCCTCCAGGTGCCCCAGCTGGAGCAGCTGGATCTGGTGCTGTGTCTCCTCAGACATCAGCTGCATCCAGCACAGGGGAACACGTGGCCATTCTGACCATGCAGGTGGGTCTCCAGCCCACCCAACCCCTCCCAGGTCTCAGGGCTGCAGCTCCAGCACACAGAGAGCCAAACAAGGGACATGGAGGTTAAAAACACAGGACGTGGAGGTCCCTCCCAGCCCTCCCTGGTGACCCCCATCCAAGGAGCCAGCACGGCCCCTCAGCCCCTGCTGGGGCTCATCCCAGTGGTACTGGGAGCCTGTGAGCCCAGCTCAGAGGGAAGAGCCAGGTCTCACCCCACCCCAGGCTGGCAAGAGGAGCAGGGCCATTGGTGGGTACTCACCTTTCGGGGCACATCCCTGGAGAAGTAGCTGTAGGGGGTAAATTTCAGCTGGCATTTATCTTTGGACTTATGGTTAACAATCTCTATTTCACCAGACTGGATAAAAGACAGAACCACAGCAGGGAGAGACAGAGCAGCTGTTAGTTGTAGAGCAGGTACAAATCAACACTGGGTACAGCACCATGGCTGGCTGGAGCTCCTGCACCAGCCACCCCTCCCTGCCCCACGGAGCTGCCCGACTGGGGAAGAGCCGGGAGGAGCTCCAGGAAGCCTCCCCCAACCCCTGCCAGGGAAGCAGAGCTTTCCACCATGGCAGGAGCACCCCAGGAGAGCAATGCCCAGCCAGGTGAGGCCAGGCAGGACCTGTTCCCTCCCCCACAGCCACCGACCTGGTCAATCCAGAGCTTGCCCACGATGATGTTGTGCACGGTGGAGGTGACTTTCCTCCACACATAGTGATTCCCACTGGAGTGGAACTCAAGGTGGATGGCACCTGGGGAGAGAGGGGTTCCCTGAGTCCAGAGAGGGCAGAGGCTCCCCCAGAACCCACCATCACCTCGTGCTCATCCTCAGGGCAACCCCAGCCCCTCTACCTGCATCCCCCATCCTCTGCCCCCACTGGGGCTGGGGCTGGATTCATCTCTCCCCTTCCTGCACACCCCCTCCCTCATCTGCTCCAGGAAGGGAGGTTCAAAACCTGCCAGGCCCTCTGCCCTCTGCCAAAAATACTCATTTTAGAGCAGGTCAGAAATGTGCTGCCTGGCTGACTCAGTGTCCCAAGGCCAGGCACCAGCACCACTCTGGGACCAGCCCTGGGCACAATGCCCAGCCCAGGGACAGGCAGAACACAAATAAAACACTGCAAGGAGGCAGCTTATTGCATTCAAAAAGGATTATTTCCAAAGTGAAGTGGCCTCCCTTTGCAGCTGGCATCATTTCCACTTGCAGGGCAGATGTGTTATTGTGGGATCACTGAGCCAGGAGCACAAACCTGGGCTCCTTACATTGCTCAGGGTGGGATTCACTGAGCCCTGTGTGAGCCCAAGGGATTCACTGAGCTCCAGGTGAGTCCAAGGGATTCCCAGAGAACTACGTGAGCCCATGGAATTCCCAGAGCCCCAGGTGAGCCCAAGGGACCAGCTGCTTTGACCTTTGGGAGCTGCATGAGCAGTGCTGGGAACCCCAACCCCGGATGCTCCCCGAGTCCATCACCTACCCAGTGGCATGATGGAGAGGTATTTGCCCCTGAACTTGCTGGCGATGGTGATCTCCTGCCACAACGTCCACCCTCGCCGGGAGTACACGTGGTGGGCGGCTGCCGGGGGGTGGTGGCTCACCTGGGGACAGGAGAACAGCCCATAAGGTCACAGGTGAGTTATCACAGCAGGACTCCTCGGAGAGGAGGAGGTCCATGCCAGCTTTCATGCTAAGGATGCTCCAGGTGCTGTCCTGGACACCTCAGTTTCCTCCTGGGCATTGGGGTGACCCTCCATGAGGTATCCTGGCTGCAAAAGGAGGTGTGCCAAGCTTGCCAAGCTCCTGCCAGGATTTGCTAAGGCTCATTTCACAGCGTTATCCATAACAGCTCGAGCAACCATCGTGGTGAGTTGCTGGAGTGCCATGATCCCAGGACATGGATCTGCTCTCCAGGGATCCTGACTGAGAAACAGGGAAGTGCTGGCACCCCAGTAATCCCAATGTAACAGCACCTCTCCTTACCAGCAGCAGTTCCCACTGCTCTGCCTTGGAACTCACGGGGACACAGGTCCCCACTTTGTCCAAGACACACAGCAAGACTTTGGCTCTGCCTTTACAGACACACTGGGCTGGAAAAGCGGATACGACATCCTAAAGCCTGAGAATGACTTGTTAAAGGGTGGTGTTCATCCCCTGCCCTGGAAAAGCTGTCTAAAATGAAGGTGGGAACAGGAACATCTCAGGCAGAGGGTTCTGCCCTCGTGCAGGGTGTCAGCTGGTGGCACAGCCCAGCCTGGCACAGGCCACCCATCCCCAGGACCACTGAGTCCAGGCCCCGCGGCCGCTCACGGAGCTCAGGATGATTTTCACTGCTGTAATTACAGACTGAGTGCCCCAAGCTCAGGATTACACACAGGGGCAGAGCCAAGCTCTCACCACCAAATCCCAGTCACCAGTAGGAGGAAATCCTATTTGGATAACTGGATTTCAGGCACTGGATTATCAATGCTTGGCTTGGCACGTTGGCTGAGCAGCACAAGCAGCATCCAAGGAAAATTCTGAGAAGTGGGAAGGGTGTCTTACTGTCTGTCTGTCTGTCTGTCCTGTGTCAAAGTCACACTGCCACTGAAACATGCCCTTTGAGATGGCTCCAGGGGGATGGAGAGGCTCCACTCAAAGACCAAAGGCTCTGGAGCAGGTCTGCCCCCAGTTACATTACTCCTGATGTGGGATGAAGCTCTTGTGCTGTGCCAGCAAGGGAGGGACTCAAGGACAGGCAGAGGGTAGCACCCAGGGATCAGGCTGGTGTGGAAGGGTCAGGAATACCAAATTTGAAGGAAAACTGGGACCACCTGGAGAAAATAATTCCAGGCAACTTAATTACTTGGAAGGCAACAGGGGTGGAGGAAGGAAGGTGGTGGAGAAGAGGGTGAAGGAGTAAGAACAGGGATGACAAGGTGTGGGAGTGGTGTGGTCAGAGGTGTCCAGAGGTTCCTGACAGACAGCCCTGGGCTTCAGCATCACAGCCCAGTGAGGCTGATAAATCCACCCAGATGTCCCACCCGTACCCAGGAGGGAGAAGGTTGCTGCTGGCTAAGGAATGGACTGAGCATCCTGTTAAGGAATCATCCACTTCCTATGGTCCAGGCCAAGCCAGCTGACAGTCAGGAATCTCTGCCAGGTGAGGGCAGGTGAAGGTGTGATGCTGCTGAGGTGGGTGAACCTGAGCTCTGTGATATCCACAGGGGCTGGAGGGACATGGCCACCTCTGACCTGGCTCCTGGGAGCAGAGCAGGAAGGGGAGGCAGGTGTGCAGGCAGAAGGGTGGGAGTGCAGGCAGGAGGGCAGGTGGGCAGGCAGGAGGGTGGGTGTGCAGGCAGGAGGGCAGGTGGGCAGGCAGGAGGGCAGGTGGGAAGGCAGGAGGGCTGCAGGCAGGGGTCAGGTCTGGCAGTGTCCCACCTCACTGCAGCCACAGGCATGAGCTCCCCAGGCTGGGATGGACCATGTGGGGACAAGCAGAGCTGGGTGACGTTGGTCACACAGCCCTGGGGGTGTGAGGGGGCAGCAGAGACAGGAATCTTGGGGATTATCCACAGCAGGACCTTCCCTGTGTCACGAGCAGGGGTCACACCTCCAGGAGGCCCCCACAGCCTGTTCCCCGTCACTGCCCAGAGCAGCACAGCCGAGAGAGGTGAGATGGGATGGGATGGCATGGCATGGCATGGCATGGCATGGGATGGGATGGGATGGGATGGGATGGGATGGGATGGGATGGGATGGGATGGGATGTGACAGGAGGTGCCATCCCACTTCAGGCCAGTGCTCTGCAGGAGTCTGATGGGTTTGGGCACCCACCACCACAGAGGGGCTTTGCTCACAGCTGTGAGGAGCTGGTGGCAGAGCCTGGCCCCCGCTGCAGTGACCACCCCAAACCTGGGGGCGAGGGGCTGTGACTTGGAGGAGACAATGACAAGGGACATGGACAAGCTAAACCATGTTAGGGGGACATGGGGGTGCTGGTGTCAGCCTGAGCCTCCTCACTGTGTATTCCCAGTGTGTGCTGAGACAGACCCTCTGGAGCAAAGAGAGCCTCCACAAAGGGATGTCCTGCCTGAAAGGGGTAACGAATGGCCCCGTTCCTCCCCAGGAATCCAGGACGGACCAGCCAGCTGGGCTAAGCATTAAACAGTCCATTATCTCCACAGGTCACAACTCATTCAGCACTCCAGGCAGTTAATTAAGACCTGCTGGTCCATCAATGTGCACCTGCTGTGCCCTGTGCTCAGAGCACGGGCCTCTCAGAGCTCCTGGGGCTCCTCCAGGCTGGGAAACTAAAACATTTCAGTCCAGCAGGAAAGAAACGAGCTCCTGAGACACCTTCCAGCACAAAGAGACCCTGGAAGAGCTTGAGGCATCACTGCATAGAATCATCAACTGAATCATGGAATCACAGGAGGGTTTGGGTTGGAAGGACCTTAAAGCTCATCTCCTTCCACCCCTCTGGCTTCCATTAGCCCAGGTTGCTCCAAGCCCTGTCCAACCTGGCCTTGGACACTTCCAGGGATCCAGGGGAAGCCACAGCTTCTCTGGGCACAGCTGAGGAAGCTGGGGTAAGGAGAGCTTCTCCCTTGCTGTTCAAGTGCTGAGGTGTGACAGGAGCCCCAGCTCCAGGGAGCTGCCAGGACACCTTCATCCTCCCCTCCCACCCCTCCTCCTGCTCTGCTTCCAAAACATGCCTTAGGCTGTGCCTGCTGCTGCTCCCACCAGGGCCAACAGCAACCCACTGGCTCTCTTGGCCAGGAGGAATCACGGAATCATTAAGCTTGGAAAGACCTCCAAGATCATCAAGTCTAACCTCATGCCCACTAATCCCTATCCTGCAGTGCCACGTTCACCTGTTTTTTGAACACCTCCAGGAATGGTGATTCCACCACTGCCATGGGCAGCCTGTGCCCAGGCTTTACAACTCTTTCAGGGAAGAAATCTTTCCTAATATCCAACCTGAACCTCCCCTGGCACAACCTGAGGCCGTTTCATAGAATCACTGAATCATTTAGGATGGAAAAGACCTCCAAGATCATCAAGTCCAACCTGTGTCCCCTCCCCACCTTGTCACTCAGCAAGAGCACTGAGTGCCACCTCCAGTCACTCCTTGGACACGTTCAGGGGTGGGGACTCCACCACCTCACTGGGCAGCCCCTTCCAATGCCTGACCACTCTTTCCATGAAGAAATTCCTCCTGATGTCCAACCTTAACCTTCCCTGGTGCAGCTTGAGGCCATTTCATAGAATCAAAGAACCACTGATATTGGAAAAGACTTCCAAGATCATCGAGTCCAACCTGTGACCCATCACCACCTTGTCACCTGGACCAGAGCACCCAGTCGTTCCTTGAACACCTTCAGGGATGGGGACTCCAGCAGCTTGTCCTTGTCCTTGCCTGTCACTGACTGCTGGGAGAGGAGCACTGGGAAGGCTGGGTGTGAGGACAAGCTGGCTGTCTGCCTGTCCTTCCAGGGGGACACCCCCAGCCCCTCACCTGCTCGCAGAGGGAGCGGAAGCCGAGCTCCTCCAGCCGGTCGAGCTCGTAGGTCTCCCCCAGCAGGGGGTTGAAGGGCTTGGCTGTGCGGTGGACAGTGGTGGAGTAGGAGGACACGGAGAAGGCGGCGACGAAGCACATCTGCTCCGTGGAGCTCTCGCACTTGACCGCCTTGTCCAGCAGCTCATGGTACTCCAGGTCCTCCGTGAGCCGCTGCAGCATCGACAGAGGCTCGTTGAAGTTCACCTGCAGGGGAAAGACTCGGGTTAGGGAAGAGGGAGAGACACCCAGGAGGCATCACCAGACTCTAAATAAAGGCAGGGAACATGTGCTCTGCTCCCTGAACAGGGCCACGGGAGCACCAAGGCTTAGAAGTCCCCAGCTGAGGTGTGGGGCAGCCCCGTGGGATAACCAGGGATCATCCCAGGCATCAACTTGACCCCCAAAATGAGCCTCAGCAGCTCCCTGCTGCCTCCCAGCCACCATCCCACCAGCCACAGCAACACGGGACAGGGATGTGCTGCTCCCCAGCCCGTCCTCACCACCTCCTGGTAAAGCCATCCCTGTGCCAGGCTGACCCACCTGCTCAAAAAACCTGGAAAACCCTCGTTTTGGGGTCTCCCTGCTCCAGGGACTCCCATGACAGCACTCTTATTTTTTGCTCTAAAAATATTGAAATCAAAAAATAATTGAAAGAAAGATGGAGCCTCAGAAGGTCTTCTGCCTCAAATCCACAGGAAATTCACTTTTTAATTTCAGTTCAGAATAAAGAAATACATTTTAGAAGGAGCAGATGGCTGAAGGATGGGAGAACCACTTCTGTAAGCCAAGTTAAATATTTCATGGTAAAGAAAACAAACTCCAGATTCCAGGATTTAGCTGTTTTTAAATTTTCCACTCAGGGAAGTGGCAGGGATCTTACAGCATCCAAGAAAAGAGGGCTGTGCAGAAAGAGCAGCATCAGATCCACAGAAAGAGCAAATCATTTGGGATTACTCCGGGGAGAGATGCAAGGAACAAAGCTGGCAGCTCCATCCTCAGCACCACTCAGGTAATGGGGAAGCAAAATCCTTCCATGGGGGAAGGGGAGGAAGATGAACCCACCTAAATCCCAAATCCTCACAACTCTTTTCCTCCTTTTCAGTGCTGCAGGTTTGTACATCAGAGGAAAAATTAAGGAGCTGTTTGCACAAGAGGTCTGTCAGTCCATCACATCCCCCAGGAAGGACATGGATCACAGAACAACTCAAGAGCACCTCAGAAATGGTCCTAATTCATCAAGAAGCCCATGGAATGAGAAATCCCATCACTCAGAGAGCACAACGGACTCACTGATGGTTTGTGCTGTAAGTAACCACATTTCCAAACCAAATTCCCCAAGTTGCCTGTTCCGCTCCCTCCTCCTCCTCCTTTCCCACAATGTCGGCTCCAAAGCCCTCCCTCGGCAGCTCCATCTGGATCCATGGAGCTGCCAAACTCTCCTGCACCTCTCCATGGACCATGGAAAGGATTTCGGTGGCTGTTGGAAGGAGGTTAAATTGCCCTGTTGCCCACAGGCTGCTTGTTCTTGGGGTGAGTCTCCCAAAGAACTGCCCATGTGTGGCTGAGCTTGTGGGGTGTGTCCTACTTATTGTCATGGAACCATGGAATGGTTTGGGTTGGAAGGAATCTTAAAGCCCATCCAGTTCCACCCCCTGCCATGGGCAGGGACACCTCCCACTAGCCCAGGTTGCTCCAAGCCCCGTCCAACCTGGCCTTGGACACTTCCAGGGATCCAGAGGCAGCCACAGCTTCTCTGGGCAACCTGTGCCAGGGCCTCCCCACCCTCACAGGGAAGAATTCCTTCCCAGCTTCCAATCTAACCCTGCCCTCTTTCCTACTGCCCTCAGGTTTGGACTTCAGCAGCTCCTGGGATGATTTGATTGATAGGGAAGGTATAAGTTTCCTGTCTCCATGCACCAGCAGCTGCTGGGATTTCACATCCTGAGCTTATTGCTGTGCCCATCACACTTGATCTGCTGCTGCTGCAGAAACACACCCGGCTGGGCTGGGCTGGAAACAGCACCAGGAAGAGCCAGCTCAGCACTCTCCCCCAGAGCTCGGAGCTCTCGCTCAGGCTCTGCCTTGGGAAGAGACAAAACACAACCAATTCAGCATCCAAGCCCCTGGAATGTGTTCCTTCTTCTTTGCCCAGCAAAGTATGGACCATGAATGCGACTCCAGGGCTACGGATCACCCTTTGCTGGGTTAATTCCACTCCAGCCAGCACAATAACCCCCAGGCACCCCAGAGGTTTCCAGCTCTCCCAAGCTTGCCAGGCCCTCATGATTTCTGGGGAGATGGCACCCAGTCCCACCCATGCTGCTGAGAACAGGCAGGCTGAGAAGGGCTGGTCTGCTCTGAAAAAACAGGGCTGCAGTTTTGGGGAGTTTGGTGTGGCAGCATTTAGCTGAGGCACAGTTATTTATCTGCAAGAATTAAACACACACCCCACTTGCCCTCTGTGCAGCCAGAGAGGCTCCTCCAGACAGACCCCCCCAGCAAAGCCTCTCTGACCATCACAGGGAGCCTTCACCCCCAGGACTGAGCCCAGCAGCACCAAAAATCACCTCCTGGCACCTCCTTCACTAAAAAGCTGCTCTTTGTAAGGAAAACGAGGTACTTTGGGTCCCTGGGGTGCAACCCAGCCCTGCTGTGGTCAGTGCAGGTGGGGCTGAGCCCCAAGTGTCCAGTCCCCAGGATTACACCACCAGAAGGTGCCTTCTCCATGAATCCTCAGGGATTCACAGTGTCCTGGGGCTCTCCATGGCTCTGTAACAGCTGGATTTGCAGAGGACTCGTGGGCAATGTTCCCTTTGCTCCAGCTCACCCTGGAACAAGGACACAGTGGAGAGAGTCCAGAGGAGGCCCCGGAGATGCTGCCAGGGCTGGAGCCCCTCTGCTCTGGAGCCAGGCTGGGAGAGCTGGGGGGGTTCACCTGCACAAGAGAAGGCTCCAGGGAGAGCTGAGAGCCCCTTGCAGGGCCTAAAGGGGCTCCAGGAGAGCTGGAGAGGGACTGGGGACAAGGGATGGAGGGACAGGACACAGGGAATGGCTTCCCAGTGCCAGAGGGCAGGGAGAGATGGAATATTGGGGAAGAAATCCTTCCCTGTGAGGGTGGTGAGGCCCTGGCACAGGTTGCCCAGAGAAGCTGTGGCTACCTCTGGATCCCTGGAAGTGTCCAAGGCCAGGTTGGACGGGGCTTGGAGCAACCTGGGCTGGTGGAAGGTGTCCCTGTGCATGGCAGGGGGTGGAACTGGATGGGCTTTAAGGTCCCTTCCAACCCAACCCATTCCATGATTCTATGATAAGAATGAGGTGGTTTCAGAGGGTTTTGCCAGTGCAAAATCCAGTCCCCTGGGACACAGTTGCCAGTTGGTGACATGCTCCTGTCCCACTCAGGGCTGCTGTGTCACCACAGCACCCAGCAGAACCATCCAGAGCTGTAATCCAAATCCTTTGGACAGCCAGGAGTTGTGCCCAAACTAAACTCTCTGTGCCAGCCCTGGGTGCCAGGGACACACTGACTTACAGGCATAGGGATCTTGGAGAGCTCTTTGCCAATGCAGTTCTTCATGATGCTCCAGAGGTTAAGGCTGTAGTTGGGTTTGTCGGGAATGCGAGTCCGTCTCCTTTTCTTC
>NW_016690500.1:53256-57675 GCF_001604755.1 Lepidothrix coronata | reverse complement strand
CAAGGCCAGGTTGGACGGGGCTTGGAGCAGCCTGGGCTAGTGGAAGGTGTCCCTGCCCATGGTAGGGGGTGGAGCAAGATAAGCTCTAAGGTCCCTTTCAGACTAAACTATTCCATGATTCTGTTAAGGCAAGGAGCTCCCTGCCTCTGCTGTGCTCCGAGGGATCTCCCTCCAGGTCCCTGCTCCCATCAGCTGCTGGGGCAGAGGATTCCACTTTCCCACAGCACAGGCTTGACACCTGCCCTTCCTCACCTTCTTCACTATAGCTGGGGCCATCCTCAGCCTGGCTGGCTCCAGGAATGCAGGAGGAGCCAGGCAGGGAGCCCTGGGCAGAGGCTCGGATCAGTTTGGGAGGAGTTTTCTGAGGGACTTGCCCACAGAGTGATCCCGTGGGAGGGGATGCTGCCCTCGGGCCTGAGCCAGATGCCAGGCAAACCTGCCCTCCCCACTCTCCCAGCGCTCCCAGTGGGGCTGGAGGGTTGTACCTGTGGTGTTTGGGGTCAGCAGTTACAGTGATAAAAGCTGGTGCATCCTCCATGGCATCGAAATACTCCGTCTCCTCATCTTCATCACTGGCCTCTCCCTTTGCAGGCTGCACACTCCCTGTGGGCACATGGACTGTGAGACACTCGGGTGCTGCTGCTCCTCTTCAGAACCCACCGAGCAGGGTCTGTCCCCAGAGCCCCCCACCCTGTGTCCCCTCCACACCTGCTCCCGTTAGAGCCTGGCCCCTTCCCCTCCATCCCACTCCACAATGGGAGGATTCCATACCAATTTCCAGCTCCTAAAAGCAAGGATGTGCCCTGCTCCCCAACCCAGGCACACAAGGCTCCCCTGCCATGCTCGGGAGCACCCCCAGAAATGCCCCCGGGCTGCCCGGGGCTGACACAGGGCGTGACTCGCACACCCAACCGCGTCTGATGCGGCTCCGCTCCAGCACCGCCCCGTCCGCCGGGAAATCCGGCTGGGATCAGAGCAGGAAAAAACAGTCACGTGTTTCAGGTGATGCTCGGGGAGATTTCCCAGCCCTTGGGTTTTCCAGCCCTGCATTTGTAAACATTTCTCTGCTGCGGTGGGAGAGATCGATGGCTGCGACATCGGCAGCAGGCACTGGTGGAGTCCCTGCAGCTCCCCTGCTCCTGCCCCGTCCGGGGGATTCAGCAACCCCCTTTCCCACATCACTCCCGCACTCTCCGGAGGAGCAGGGTCACCACCTCAGCAGGGTTTGTGCCTGTCCCTGCAGCCATTTCCACCCTGCACTCCCCAGCTGTGCCACAGAATCGTTCAGGCTGGAAAACCCCCCTGAGACCATCGCCTCCAACCATCCCCCAGCACTGCCAAGGTCACCACTGACTGTGTCCCCAAGTGCCACATCCACATGGCTTTGAAATCCCTCCAGAGACGGGGACTCCTCCACTGCCCCGGGCAGCCTGTTTCAATGCCTGACAACCCTTTCTATGGAAGTCTTCCCTAATATCCAACCTAGAGCTCCCCTGGCACAACTTGAGGCCACAGAGGAGTGAGGACAGCGCCCGGCATCACCATCACCCCCCAGCTGCTGCTGTTCTCTCCCTTGGCTCTTACATCCTTTAAAAATAAGACACGGCACTATTTGCAGTTTGTGCAGCTGTAACTAATGCTTCCCTCAGGGAAGGGTATTTGGCAGGAATCTGCAAAGCTGTTGGATCTTACTGCAAACAAGCCCCTGGCTGCTCCACTGCCACCCCACGCAGCCAATTTGGCAGTGCCAGGGCACCGTGGCCTCCCTCCAGCACCCAGAGATGTGCCCACCGGTGAGGGCCGAAGCTCCCAAAATAGTCTGGAACAGCGTGAGTGAGCTGGGGACACAGCCCTCTCCCGCATCTGTATCTTGGGGACATCCAAGTCCCCGAGAAGGATGATTAGGAATAATTACGGCCTAATGGGATCCGTTTAGAAAAGCACCACGGGGATACAGAGCCCTGGGCTCGCTGGGAGCAGCCCAGCGGGAATCCCGCGGTCCCTCCCGGCCCGGGGGTCCCTCCCGGCCCAGAGCTCACCCTTGGCGGTGCTGGAGATGCTGGTGGTGGGCGCGGCCAGGCCGGGGGCGCCGCGGCAGGCACGCTCCAAGCTGTTGTGCTGCTTGGCTAACTGCTCGATGGTCTCCTCCAGCCGGATCCGCTGCTCCCGCTCATGCTGCAGCAGCCGCTGCCATTTCCGGCTGTGGCTCTCGGCCAAGTCCAGGAAATCGCGGCAGGCCTGGGGAGGAAAGGACAAAGGGACGGGTCAGCCCCCTGGGTGCTGGGAGGTGTCACGCGGTGACCCCAGAGCTGGTTCCACAACAACCCCTCCTCCTCTGCACAATCCCCACGTCCACGGGGCCAAGGACAGCTCAACTCCAACCACCCAAACCTGGACCACAGGAGATGGCGGCAACACGGACAACTGCCCTGAGTCCATGGAGACTCCTTGGTGTCCCACCTCCGTGGCAGCCTGGCCTGATGTGTCCCCGCCCCACAGCCTGTCCCTGTCCCCATCCCTGACCCTGCTGTGGTCCCCAGGAGCCCATGCTGGGCTCTCACAAACCTCAGCCAAGCCTTGAGATCTCAAGCAGCCACGTCCATCTCCAATCCAGCAAATGAGGAGAAGCTGGACGGGACAGTGGTCCCTGGGGTGACAGCCATGGAAAGGAGAGGATCATAGAATCACGGAATGGTCTGGGTTAGAGGGGACTTTAAAGATCATCTCATTCCATCCCCGTGCCATGGGCAGGGACACCTTCCAGTAGATCAGGTTGCCCAACCTGGTCTTGGGATGGGGCAGCCACAGCTGCTCTGGGGCTGCTCCAGCTGGGAGCCAGCAACCACTGTGCTCCAAGAAGGCAGAGAGGGAGGATGCCCAACTCCTCCCTGGAGCTGCACAGCCCAGGACACAGCACTGGCCTGGCCCCTGCAACACGTCCACCATGGCCAAAGGCCTCCATCCCCTCCCCAACAGGCTCTGGGGACCCCCCCAGCCATGGGGACACCCACAGACACAGTGTGCACAGGGAAGGAGGGCTCAGGGGATGCTCCTGAGCAGGGGACAGCTGGGACACCATCACCCAGCCCTGGGAGCACCAGACTCCCGGCAGATTTCCTGGAGCAGGATGTCCACCCAGGGCTGGAATGCTGCTGGCTGTCCCACACTGCCTTATCCCAGACAATGGTCTGACAGGACAGAGCCGGCCCTCACAGCTCTATTTTTAGGTTACCTTCCATCCTGGATGGAACCCCGAGTCCCTCTTCCTTTGCCATCCGCCCCATGTGCAGCTGAGCACAGAGGCAGGGCTGCTCGTCCTCCTCCCTCCCCCAAATCTCTGCAAGCTAGGACACACTAAACTTCTTCTCTACATTTAAAATATGATTTTTAGGGAAATTCTCCAGGAGTTTGGAGGCAGGGAAATTATTTTGCTTGCAGGCAAATTAACTGTGCTTGAGCTGCAGCTGCCTCCAACTCGTCAGCATACCAAGGTAGGTCCTCTGGATAAATGATGGCTGAAAAACCTCAAAACTACTCAAAAGAGCTAAAACCAGAGAGTTTTGGATGTCTGACAGACTTCCAGCCATCCCCAGGACTCAGCTATCTTCTGTTTCCAGCTATTTGGATTCCACACATGATTTATTCAGCTCTTGGCAGGTTACTCCGAATTTGGGCTGCAGGTGGCACCTGAGTGTCGAGGCATCTCCTCATCAAGCAACAGGTTCAGGGCTTCAGCTTCCATGACCTGACCTGATTTTACCACGACTTGTCCAAGAAAGCTCCAAATCATCAGTTCTTCATCAAACCTTTCCTTTGGATAGGAGCAAGATTTAAGTCTCATCCAGGGAAAGAAGTTTTTGCTCTGATAACATCAGAAATGATGATGACAAAGCATTAGGTTTCCATGCTTTAGGGGAAGAAGCACAAAGCAGAGGGAATGAACATCCCACCATTAGAAAGAAGAATGCAGGGGGTGGGCACATGTGGCTTCGGTGACATCCTGAACGTTGCCATGTCCCCCACGGGAGCTCAGCACTGTCCCCAGCTCACCTCGAGGAGCCCCAGGACCTGTCCCAGGTCATGGGAAGAGGCAGGAACCAAACTCAGATCAGATAAACAAACAACTAACACAGCAAGTTTGAGTCTGTCCTTTGAAAAAATAAAATCAGTGTAACCCATCACATTTGTGAGGTTTTGCTTCACATACACCTGTAACCTGGAAGGACCTCACCCTACATCTCTGTTCCCTCCATCCTCCCTTTGTTGCTTCTCTGATTGCAGGCACAGAGGGGCAGGGTCCTGTCCCCCCAAATTCCTTGCTGTCCCATCCCACATGTGTTCAACACTGGGGGCAGTTCTGGGCCCCTCAGACAAGAGACACTGAGGGGCTGGAGCGTGTGTAGGGAAGGGAACGGAGCT
>NW_016690500.1:34718-53041 GCF_001604755.1 Lepidothrix coronata | reverse complement strand
GCAGCTGTGCCAGGGGAGGGTCAGGTTGGATATTGGGAAAATTCCTTCACAGAAAGGGTTGTCCAGCCCTGGCACAGCTGCCCAGGGCAGGGGTGGAGTTTAAATTCTGAAGGGATTTCAAAGCCCTGTGGATGTGGCACTTGGGGACATGGTCAGTGGTGGCCCTGGCAGTGCTGGTTGGACTCGATGGTCTCAGAGGGCCAGACCAGACCCCACATTCTCAGGATGCTTCACACCGAGTTTTCACCTCACTCTCTGCAAACAACTCAGCTCCTCTCCCCACCTCAAGAAGTCCCATTGGCAGCCACCCCTGTCCCCAGAGCCCATGGGGGCCCTGCTCTGGTGCCTCACACTGCAGCCTCTGGCAGCTCAAACCCCGAGCTGGCCGCTCCTTCTTCTGTCCCACCGACGTGCTGCACTAAGAGGATCCAACAAGGGCAAGTAATGGGATAGTGGCTGTGATGTTCCCAGCCCAGCAAAGCTCATTATGTGCTCCAAAGGTCCCTCTCCGCAGGCAGAGGGCACAGGAATGCCCATTTTGGCACAGAGGGTGGGAATTGCCGCCAGCTCAGGGGCTGAGCGCTTTAAAATGATGCGCTGGGAGATGACCTGTAATTATCCTACTGCAATTAACCACGGCTTGGAAGGTGTACTGGGGAATTAGGGGGAAAGGAGGTAATTACAGAGGAGCCACAGGAGTGGGCTGGGAGCTGGAGAGGAGAAACTGTTCCATGAATTGATGGGAATCAACGTCCTAATGAAAAATCACAGCAGGTCACACCTCGGACCCTCCCGTCCCAAGGCATCCAAGCTTCACAGAGGATCCATGGTGTATCCCAAAGGGAAAACTGCACTGACAGGCTTCATTTACAGCCATATAAAAAATCCAAGTGATGGAGCATGTTTGTCAGCATTGCAGAGCATGGGGATGTTTTGGGAAGATTATTGGGCCCAGATCCCACTGGAGGCTGCAGTGGCTCCACAGAGCAGGTCAGGACGATGCATGTCCCACACAGCATCCCACAACTTGTGTCCATGTGGATTTAGGAACCAGCTGGGGTATGTACAGGGTTTATTCTGGTTTTGAAAGACTGTCAGGCCCTCTCTCTGCAGCTTCTTCCTCTGCAATTCAGACACTGGTTTGATCCAAATCCAGATCAAAGGATCCAGTTCAACCCAGGCAAGGATCACGTTTGCTCCTTGGGAGACAAGTGATGCCAAGGGTGGCAGCAGGAGAACATCCCCCAAGCCCAGCCCACCTCTGCCAGCAGCAGCCAAGTAAATTAATGTTATTAATTTGGGTTTGTACCCCCTAGAGCCAGACAGCACAGAATTCCACAGGGATGTTCACCAGAGGTGGGAGCAGCATCAAACAGGGCTCAGGGGGTATCTTTTCACCGTCTCTGCTGACTGAACTCAATCCTGAGCCCAAACAAACCCCAGAGCCCAGTGTGGAGCAGGGGCAGCACCAGCCCACGAGCTCCCTGGGGCTGCAGGGCTTGGGGGTGAGTAGCTCAGACAGGAGTATCCCAGCTCATCCCTCATTCCCATCATTAATCCCCCTGGCTCCCTGTTCCAAAGGTACAAACCATCCCAGCCACCGAGCAGGAGCAACACCTTGAAATCCAGCTTATAAAATTCTCAGAGTCGTTGCTAAATTTAGTTCCAGCTGAAGCTGCTCAGGGTTGTAAGACACAGACACAAATCCATGCCAGGCTGGCACAGGGACACAGGACACCGGGAAGAGGCTCCTTGAGGAACCTCTTCCAAAGGACAGGGCAGTGCCCAGCTGCAGGATGAAGGCACAGGAAAAGTGATTCCCCAACAAGCTGCAGGGCTGGGATGTCGAGGCCACGTGCACCTGAAGGTACAGCCTGGGTAGGTCCTGCCCTCCCAGAGCTCTCCCAGGACCAGCCCTCCGGTGAGCGGAGAAGAGGGACGGGCAGAGGATGTTGTGCCCACCCCCACATGCACCCATTCCACCAGGAGATAGGTTTTCTCCTTCACAGGAGGGGACAACGGAGGTGACACAACATGACCTGGATTTGCCCCAGGGCCAGAGCTGGATGAAATCCCAAAGTCCCAAAGGCTGCTCCGTTTCAGCATCATCACAGCGCAGTCAGGGCTGGAGAACAGTGGCCAAGGTGACAGGTCACCAGTGACCAGAGATAAGAGCAAGCTCCATCCATCTGCTGTCCCAGGTCCCAGGGAATCCCAGTGTTCCCTGCAGCCAGGTGGCAGGAGGGACAGAGGTGGTTTCTCCTCCTCTCCGTGGATGGACCAAGCTCTTGTGGCAGGTCCTAATCCAGCCCTGAACAGTGGAGCTGTAAATCACTGCCAAGACAAGGAGGCACAGCCAAGGTGGCAAAAAGAGCATGTTTTCATGGAAAAATATCATCAAGGTTCCTGCAAATTCCCACGGAGTAAGAGAAAAGGTGCCATCAAGACCCTGCTGGGGAGCAGGAGGTGAGAGACGGTGCCAACAGCTCCGTGGTCTGTTCCGTGCCCAGGAGCTGCTGCCACCAGGGGCACATTTAGCACCTTTCACTTATTTGTCACAGCAAATAGACCCAATTTCACGGCTTGTTGCAGGCTAATGGGAATGTCCTTAACAGCCTGGGGATTATTTATGCAGAGGAAAATGAACTGGAGGTCACCACTGTCCTGCTGAGGTGGTGGTGTCACACACCCGCGGGGATCTGCCTCCTTGTGCAGCCAACAGTCAAAATCAGATGTAAGGCACAAAGAGATGAGGTTAATTAGCTTGAAAGGGCAAATGATCACAGCAAGGCCTGCCAGACATCATAGAATCATGGAATGGTTTGGGTTGGAAGGGACCTTAAAGCACAGCTTATTCCACCCCTGCCATGCACAGGGACACCTTCCACTAGCCCAGGCTGCTCCAAGCTCCATCCAACCTGGCCTTGGACACTTCCAGGGATCCAGGGGCAGCCACAGCTTCTCTGGGCAACCTGTGCCAGGGCCTCACCACCCTCACAGGGAAGGATTTCTGCCCGGGGGTTGAACCACAGGAACGAAAACCTCTGGGACAGCCCCAGCAAGGCTGATCGTTTCACCACCTCCGATGCAACGCCGATGGATTCCGAGGGCAATCCCACCTGCCCCCAGCATCTAACAGTCCTGCAAATCTAACCTTTAGGGAGGAAAAACCCTACCAGGGAAGTGCCTGCTGCTGTGGAAGCAACATCTCCTGCTCCTCAACCTTGGGACAAGGAGCATTTCATTGCCCAGGAGTGACACGGGAGGAGGCGATGCCAGATGCGTTCAATCATCTCTTGTTCATCAGTGAATTATCCAGCAGCAGCATCGCTCCACTCATCAGGGACAGAGCGTGGTGCTGTGTCTGCTGCCTGGAGATAAGTGCTCCCTTCCTTCCTGGAGTCATCAAACCCTGGGACACAGCTGGCTGCTGCTGCTGCAGAACAGCCTCCCGAGGGAAGGGCGATTTCAGAGCCTCTGTTTAGATCTCAACACTCACACTGTGTCAGCCACAAAAATCAGAGAATCACAGAACCATGGAATGGTTTGGGTGGGAAGGGACCTTAAAGTTCATCCCATTCCACCTCCTGCCATGGGCAGGGACACCTTCCATTAGACCAGGTTGCTCCAAGTTTATCCAACCTGGCCTTGACAATTCCAGGGATGGGGCAGGAGCTGTTTGGTGAGAATCACAGAGCGTTTGTACCCAGAGAGGGTTAATTTGTCCTTCCTCCCCCCCAGAAATACTCTGAGCAGCAAGAGAAAGGGGAAATACAAGGATGGAGCCAGCCTGAATCCGATATCATCCCACACAGACAGTCAGATGGCAAGGAGACGTGGTTTGGAGCGCGGTCATCTGCTCCACAGCCATGGTCCCCACAGCCCAAGGCCAGGCTGCTGGTCACCACCAGGAGCACATCAACACAGACTGCTTAAATAACAGCAAATCTGTCCCAAATCCTTGGAGTGACCCTCAGCCAGCTCAGGAGCATCCAGGCTCTGAAGCCTGGATGTCTGAAGCACTTTCAGGGACACTGGGAACTGTTTCTCCCCGGGCAGCGCTGGTGGGGAGAGCTGGGCTGAGCCTCACCACGTCATGACACCCTAAAAAACCAAGGTGACCTTGCATAAAAACCTGTGAGGGCAGCAGGTGAAGCTTCAACACCAAAAATCATCCCACTTCATTTGCATCCAGGGAAAATGGGTACTACAGAAATGCAGAGACATGGAAAAATCCTTAGTGCCCCAACAAGGAGCAGGAAGACAACAGAGCAGAGGCTCCAGCCCACCTTGCTCAGTGCCAGTGTATCACTGTCAGATGCTCAGCCAGACCCCCAGCACTTGAACAAGGTGCTCCCAAAATCCCTGACTGTCCCATTCCAGGTGGTACCTTGTGCCCTAGAAGTGCCTGCTTCCCTTTGGCGACTGGGAGTTCCCTGAGAGTCACAGAATGTGCTGAGCTGGAAGGGACCCACAAGGACCATCCAGTCCAACTCCTGGCCCTGCACAGACACCCCAACAATCCCACCCTGTCCCTCAGAGCGCTGTCCAAACCCTCCTGGAGCTCTGGCAGCCTTGGGGCTGTGCCCACTGCCCTGGGGAGCCTGGGCAGTGCCCAACCAGCCTCTGGGGGAAGAAGCTTTGCCTGAGATCCAACCTGAGCCTGCCCCGACACAGCTCCAGCCATTCCCTGGATCCTGTCACTGGTCACAGGGAGCAGAAATCAGAGAATCAGAGATGTCCAAGATGAAGATGTCTGAGATAGAGACATCCAAGACAGAGAAGTCCAAGATGGAGACATCCACACTTCTCTGGAAGCTGGATCTGGTCTCCTGGTTGTCTCTCTGGGCATTTCGCCACCTTACCCTGTTATTTTGGGCCATGGGCCTAAACACCACAAACACACTGGTGTTCCCACCACGAGGCTGGCTCAGCACCACTGACCCAGCCAGAGCCCCCTGCCCAGGGCTTCCTTGGAGCCGAGCTCATCCCAAAGCAGGAGCTCATCCCAAAGCAGGAGCTCATCCCAAAGCACTGCAGCCGGACAGGGCTGGCACAGCAGCCAGGCCCCGCCTCCAGCGCCGTGTAATCCATCCCATGCAATAACGGCAGGATTAGTGGGAAGCAGTGGCAAATCCACTGCCTGGCTGTACTAAGAGCCCCTAATCCCGACCCCACGCAGCCTCCATGGAGTCCGGAGTCGCCGCGTGCTCGGCACAACAGCACATGTTCAGTGTGGCTCTGGGACACGGAACGAGCCAACGCCGCCCACGGGCTGTGACCGAGGTGATGCCAGCCTGGAGCTGTGGCAGGGAAAGGATCAGAGTCTGGTTTTTGCTGGGAAAACAACTAAGGAATTTGCTGGATACTCCGGAGTGCTGTGAGTACCGACCCCTCCACCCTCACTGAGCAGCACCCAGAGGCCTCTGCAGGCCGTGCCAGAGGGTGTGCAGGGACACCGAGTGTGACAAGGACATGCTGGGACCAGTACAGAAGATACACTGGGGGCTGAGACTGTGCTGGGCCCTCCTGCTGCAGCGTGGCCACCCCAGAGCTGTGCCCTTGCAGGGCTTCCCCACTCTCCTCTGGCCATGAGCACGTCTCAGGCTTGTCCTGCTGAAGCTCTCACTGCCTGCACAGCAGTGGGGCCTCTCCACTGCCACCTCTGCCAAAACTCCTCTTCCTGGGAAGCTCCCAGCACCGGCTTTTCCTCCACAGGGAGGTACCTCCAGGCAGCTGCTGCAGATTTTTCCCTCCTCTTCACTTGCCCAAACCCCCAAACCCAGCCCAGGAGCCGGGGACCCTCCCAGGGTCTGCAGAGCAGCTCCACCCCAAGGAGAGCGGCCGGGCTTCGCTTCCAGGCACCCGGAGCCCTGATCCCGGCGCTGGTGTGCCCGGAGAGCTCTGTCCTGCTGACAGCTCCCATGGTGACAGATTGAATGAGGCTCTCACTGGCCGCCTCCCTCATCCCCCGATGGAGCAGATTCCAGGCTGGAGGAGCATCTGTCCGAGCGCTCGGCGGCAGGAGCAGCTGGCACTGCCCGCGGGCACCTCCGGCCCCGGGATCTGGAGGGAACTGATCCTACCTCGGTTTCAGCCTTGTGTGAGGCCTCTGCAAACCTCCCCACAGTACAGGCAGCTGCAAGAGCAGCTCACCTGGCAGCAGCCCCCCTCGATCCTGCTCATCTCCCAGTGCCATAACTTCTTCCTGGGTAAATCCAGGGAAGAGCAGTGCTGCCATTCCAGTGCCTCCTCCTTCAACAGGCACTGGAGGAAGGAGCTGAAGTGAAGCATCAGCCCAGGGAAGAGGCGAACAGAGTCCTTGTGACACCAGGGGCAGCACCCCAGAGGGATTAACCCACCTCTCCGTGGCCCCATCTCGCCCTAAGGAGTCAACAAGCTCCAGGCAGGGATGAGGATCCCAGGAGGGAGGAATGGGCAGGGCTCACCTGGGTTGGTAATGCCCAGCTGGGCTGTCTCCTGGCTCAGCAGAGCTGCTGATCAACACGAGGCACTGCTGACAGTGCAATGCCCACGCTGAGCCCACCAACACACAGCCCTGCTGACCCAGCAGCCTGGGAAAACACTCCCAACTCTCCTCTGAAGCCACAATGGAAAAGTTATCACTCTCAGCCAAAAAAAACCAGGAGAGCAGAGCTGGGAGAGGCACCATCCAGTGCTGGGGACAAACCTGTCCTCCATCTTCTCACACGAGGTTCCAAGGGAGCCCCAGGACAGTCCCAAGTCTCCCAAGGGTGACACAAGGAGAAGGAGAAGGAGGAGGGGGAGGAAAGGTGAGAAGCCCCAAGGCACAGTGAGCAGCAGCAGCAGCCGAAAGCCCCGTCCAGCACAGAGGCCCCACGGACACACACGAGGCCTGAGCACCCAGAGCCTGCAATGACCCAGCTGGGAGGACTCAGCAACCACGGGGAATGAGGAGGAGGAGGAGGGGAGCGGGAGGAAGGCACTGCCTGTCTGAACAGATCCGATCAGAGATACTCACACACCTCTAAATTCAAAAAGCAATCCAGGATGCTCCAGGGAAAGGCACAACAGCTCCAAGAGCAGGGACTGGGCTCGTTTCTGTGTCCCTACTGCCCTGGTCCCACCCAGGCAGGGACAGACCCCGGGGTGACACTTGTCACCCTCCCCCCATCCCCCCAGTAGCAGCAAAGCACCCACCAGTTATTCCCTGGTCAGCGCAGCACATCCACGGCAGGAACACGCAGGACACACGGAGCCCTCGCTCCAGCACTCTCATCCGAGGGGGATTAGGGCTGGGACAGGGATTTAATCCCAGGGCCGGGGCTTTTCTGGGTCGGTGACATGGTTTGCAACGCGCTGATTAGTGCACGTGTCGTTAGCGCAGCCCGGATAATTAACACAGGCTGTGCCAGGCGGGACCAGCTCCTCCCGCGCCATCCCCTGCACCGGGCACAGGGGGACAAGCCCGGCCCCCTGCGCGGGGCAGCTCCGATTCTGGGCAGCACAGCAGCTGCCCGAGGGTGGCTGGGGGCAATCCCTGCCCTAAAGAGGCAAATCCAGGGGTGAAGGATGGAGTTTGCTCCCCGCAGTGCTGGAATTAACCCCTGGTTATAAGGATGCACAGGGTGGAGAGCTCCTCCAGCCCACTGGCTGTCCTAGGGTGAGCTGGGAGCAGCCCAGCAGGATGCTGCTCCCTCCCTGGAGCGCTGTGGGGGTGGAGGAGATCGGGTCCATCGTCCTGCCTGTGCCACGATGGGTTTGGGGACCCCGAGGGACAGCATCACATTCCATCCATGCCGGGAACCAGCTCTGCACCAGGACACAGCCACGTGTGCATCACCCCGGTCCCACGGTCACCCCAGGCAGGAGATCCCAGACCCGCTTCCTCCCAGCTTTAAGCAGTTTTCCAAAGCAGACATGGACACACACGGGGCTTATACACCATCAGAACTCACACACCAGGCTGGAGGCTGTGCTGGGAACCTGAGGCAGCTCAGAGCAGGTGCTCAGCATTGTCTGGTTTGATACAGAAACAATTTGGGGAGTACGGGTTAATCACAGCAGCATTCCCAGTGGCAGAGGGGGCTCAGTGCTCCACAGAACAGCAGAGAAGATGGGACACAAGGAGGCAGAGGAGCAGCTCTGAGGAGCACATCTTGTGCACAGGCAGCTCCGGCACAGACACTCCAAATAAACCAACTCCACAGGGCAGATGCCACTCAAAGTCTCCAGGAGCCCAGCCTGGCTGCAGGGAGAGGTTGGCAGCTCCTTGGAGCACTGGCACGTGGCACAGGACCACCCATAACTGCTGCTGAGCCAGAGCACAGCCCTGGAGGGATCCACAGGGAGAAATCCTGCTAGGGCTGGAGGATGCAGCCTCTGGGATGCTGCTGGATGACCCAGAGAGGCTTAAACCCACAGCCCAGGGCCCTTCCCCAGAGGAGGAGCAGCACATGCTGTTCTCTGTTTCACTCTGGTTCCAGCCCTGTGTTTCACACACTCAAAAGCCCTCTCAGCAGGTTTGGAGGCTGAAGGGTGCTCTGTGCTGGTGTCTCAGGTGCTGGTGCTCCAGACAGGTTCATTCCCACGGGAAAGGAGAACCTGGGAGGGGGATCAGTCTGCCTCAAAGGGGTGCTGGCATCCCAGGCAGGACAGACTGGGGTGGCCACCAGTGCCTCCCAAGGGCAGGTGAGTCCTTCATATCCCAGGAGTGCTTGCTCCAGGCAGCCCCAGGGCCTCTCCTCCCCAAATCCTGACAGAGCAGCACCTCCCACCCAGCACAGCACCCCTGCCCCGGCCACCTCTCACCCCTCCTGGTCTGGGCCTGGCAGTGCCTTCCTCTACCTCTGCTCCTCCAAAACCTCAAGGAAAACACTAACCCAGGGATGACACAGGCAAGCCCAAGCATTCTGCTCTCCATGCTCACATTCCTCGAGGAAGCACAAACCCAGCCAGCAGCAGAGCACAGCAGTCACACACTCGCAGTTCAGCCGCCTCCAAGCTCCGCCGTAGCTTCCCCGTTCCCATTAAAAACCTATTTCCAGCACCACCCACAGCCCTGTGAGCTCTTCCCAACGCCCAAACTGGCTTCCTCAGTGCATCCACACATCCCTCCTGCCTGCTGCTGAATTATGAGGGAGCTTTCCCTGCTCCTTGGACAAGTGTACTCAACTCAGCACCGCGCTCCGGCTCTGGCTCTGGGCCTCTCATTATCCCGGTAATTTGTTGCTTCTTATTTTCATACACACCCCACTCCTCCCCCGTGGCACATCGTTACTTGTCTTTCCATGTCTGCTCCCAGCCCTGCTGACACGGGGCTCCTTGGTCCCGGGGAGCCTGGACTGTTCCCAGTGAGATTCCAAGCAGGGATGGGAGCAGAGCCAGCGGGCGGCTCGTGGAGCCGCAAATTTCAGCCCTGCAAGAGCGGGTCTGAAATGCTCACCTGGAACACGAGGGTCCGGCACGTCCCGCTCTGCCTCTGCCCAAACCGTCCTCCATCCTCCCAGCATCGCCTGCCCAGGGGATGCTCCCAAGCTCCATAAGGAGAAGCACCAGGAGCCGGCTGTGGTAGCTCCCAGAGCACACAGAGGGGTCACCTTCGCAGCAGAGCTCTTGCATTTCCAGATATATTTATTTATTTCCTCCTGCTCGCTGCGTTCCCCGCGGCTCCGGGACATTTACATAATCGGATCAGAGGCGGCTGGACGGAAACTGCACATGCTGGCCCCGGAGCACCCATCCCTCCTTCCCAGGAGCACCTATCCCTTCCCTGGAGCACCTATTCCTTCCCAGGAGCATCCATTCCTTCCCAGGAGCATCCATTCCTTCCCAGGAGCATCCATTCCTTCCCCAGGAGCATCCATTCCTTCCCAGGAGCATCCATTCCTTCCCCAGGAGCACTCATTTCTTCACCAGAGCACCCGCCCTTTCCTCCCTGAGCACCCATCCCTTCTCTGGAGCATGCATCTCTTCCCAGGAGCATCCATCTCTTCCCAGGAGTACTCACCCCTTCTCCAGAACATCCATCTCTTCTCCAGAGCACCCGTACCTTCACCAGAGCACCTATCCCTTCCTTGGAGTGCCTAATCCCTTCCTGGGAGCACTTATTCTTTCTTCTCCAGAGCACCCATTCCATATTCCCTGGAGCATCCATCCCTTCCCTGGAGCACCTACCCCTTCCCCAGTGCATTCATCCTTTCCCCCAGGCACCCACCCCTTCAGCAGAGCACCCATCTCTTCCCCAGCACATCCATCCCTTCCCAGGAGCACCCATCCCTTCTCCAGAGAACCCATCCCTTCTGCTCACAGCCTCAGCACCAAACCTCATGGATCCCCATCCACTTCCACGAGATGGATCCATGAGGTTTGGGGCTGCAGCCGGGGCAGAGCGAGGACACGGAGCATCCATGTGCCAGCACCAGCTGCTGGCTGGGATCTCTCTGGGGAAAACCTGGTGAGCAAGGACAGTTTAATTGCTCCTGGAAGGAACTACTGGCCTGCCAAAAGCACCCTGTGCTCCCATGGGATACGTGCTCCTTAGAAGCCTGGGGGGATGGAGCTGGGCAGGAGCACAGGGGATTTTCACCAGGCTCTCCATGTGCTTTCCTGGAGCCAAGTTTCATGTTCAATGCAGAAGATTTCGGGACCTTTGCATTGCACAGAGCTCCCCCCACCCCACGAGGTACTCCCTGGTAGCTCCAGAAGGCACCAACCCACGCTAAAAGGATAAATCAAGGCACAGAACGGGATCCATGGAAAAGGTGACAGTGTGGCTGGGAGCCCCAGCCCACCCTGATGGGGGGTCAGGCTGGTCCCACCCCCTGTCCTGCTCGCCCCCCTCCTGCCTCTCTAATCCACCCCACAAAAGCATTGCTGCTTCCTGGGGGTCTGTGTCCCCCTGCCCACAGCTCCAGCACCTCCTCCCAAAACAACAGAGAGTTGGGAGAGCCACAACCACCCCCTGGAGCTGCCACTGCTCCTTCCAGTCTTGCTCCTTCCACAGCTCAGCCTTTCCCTCGGGCACCTCCTCAGGACGCCCAGCCATGAGCTGAACTACCAAAGGATGCTGTTGGAAATGGATCCATGTGAGAACATGCCCTGCCACCCCCCAGCCCCTCTTACCTGCTTGGAATTTTGGACAACCCACGTTTCTGCTGTTTCTCTGGTGTTTCCCACCCTCCAGAAAAGCCTCCTCCAAGTATTTATCACGTCGCAACCACCACAACCTCCTCCTCTTCCTCCTCCTCCTCTCTGGGCTGGACACAGCAAATCTTGCTCTGCTCATCCCTTCCCAAAGGCTGCCGGAGAAATCCTCTCCCCAACA
This sequence comes from Lepidothrix coronata, assembly GCF_001604755.1. Lineage (NCBI taxonomy): Eukaryota > Metazoa > Chordata > Aves > Passeriformes > Pipridae > Lepidothrix > Lepidothrix coronata. Next base: position 41,733 of record NW_016690500.1, on the reverse strand, counting down.
ATTCCCTGCCCACGTTCCATCGCAGTTCTGCCTCCTGACAGCGCCAAGGGTCTGTCGGCACCTCCCACCACTCTGCCAACCCCAAAAACTTCCACAAACTCTCCGACTGTGGGACCCTCAAACTGCTCCGAAACACAAGACACTGCCTCAGGAAGCCCTTTGCTCCCACAGCTACAAAATCCTGCAAATGGGAATGGGGAGGATGCTGAAACCACGGGGCTCCAAGTGCCCTCCAGTTCCCACTGGGGATTACTGTTATTTTTTAAAGCCCATATCAAACACCACCCGACCTCCTTCTGCTCAGGGCTGGGACAGCACAGCCACAGCACTGCTCCATTCACAATTCCCTGAGCTCTGCCTTCATACATTATTCCAAGTCTGTGAAGCTTTGGGATTGGTTTTTATTCATTCCTTTGAATATTTTATTCAGTTTTGCAGTCTCCCAGAGCTCCCCAGGGAAAACCAGGCTACCCAGGAAGGGCTGTGTCACTGCAATGGAGGCAGGTCCACACCCCAAACACAGGCTGTCTCCAAAACCCATGCAGAAAGCACCGTGAGGCTGCACAGGGCAGGGAGCAGAGGCAGTGCCAGAACACGCTTCCCAACCTCCAACAACCCGGCTGGGAGAGCACAGCTGGCACGAGACCCCGAGGGGGTTAAATCCTGTGGCCGTGTGGAACACGAGCAGCTTCATGGAAGCAATGAGGATGTGAGTGATGTGGGATGTGGGTCTCAATCTGCAGCAGGCAACAATTGCTGAGCCAGTCCAAAATCCCCCCCCCAGAACAGCAGAAAGTCCCTCAGCATTCCCAACCTCTGCACTTCCCAGCTTTACATCCAAAATGACCTATTTGGAGCAGCCCCCCCAGAGAGCACGGTGTAAGGATCCAGCAGACCTGTGTTTCCTGGGGGGTGCTCCATGTGTCCGTGCCCGCTTCCCAGCTGCACCTTCCCAACTTCCCATCCCCGAGCCGGCACCGAGCCCCGGCCGTGCCCGAGCCCCGCGGTAACACAAAGCGACCCACAGAACAGAAACGTGGGGAGAAACAGGGATGGAGGAGGGGAGAAGGAGGGGAGGAGGAGGAGAGCACTCACGTTGATCATAGCATTGGAGGTGATGCGGAAGAGCGTGGCGCGCTCGTTCACCGCCTTGATCTTCTCGCCGCTCTCGGCCGGCAGGCGCAGGTTCTCCAGCTCGCTGAGCGAGCGCTGCAGGGCCGCGCCGTGCTTGGCGATCAGGTCATTGCAGGTGCTCAGGTCCTCCAGTTTACTCGACAGAGTCTTCAGGGGGCCGTGCAGCTCGCTCTTGTCTGACTGCGAGGCGGGCTCCTCGTCACCCGAGTCATCTGCGAAGGGAGGGATGGGGAGAAAATAGTTTCCATGGTTACCCCTGGACCGAGCTAACCCGTCATCGACACGGGCAGGGACCTCCTGCCTCCTCCCAGGGACCTCCTGCCTCCTCCCAGGGACCTCCTGTCTCCTCCCAGGGACCTCCTGCCTCCTCCTCCTCCCCTGCAGCTCTGCCGGGGCCGGGGCCACCACAGCCCCCTGGAGCAGAGCTGGTGTGGGGGAGCAATGTGGGACATTACACAGGGGCCCAGGAGGCATCAGTGGGGTCCTGTGGCCGCCACCGGGATCTGGATCAGGTTTGAGTGACGGGGGTGGCACGTGCTGGTGCCACCACACACCAAAACTCCCTTTTCCGTGCACACCAGAGTGGATCTGCCCTGCACTGGGAGCAAACCCCACGAGGGCTCTGCAAGCTCTGCTCTGGGCAGGGTAAAGAGTTTCACCCAAGGGAAAGATCACAAAGACACCAAGGAGAGTTACAGCTGTTACCCAAAACCACCACCACGTCCTCAGAGGGCAGAAAACTCCACAATCAGCATCTCAGCTACAGCACAAATGGTTATTCCTGCAACTCCAGAACACTGGGGTGACTTAAAACCAGGAAACCAACCCAAACCCACACAGTGGGTGGAACACGGCACTTCTGATCACTCCAGTGCTCCCCCGGGCACGCAGAACCACCCAGAGCAAACACAGAGAGTGAGAGTGGAGCAGGTGCTGCACAGGGTCTGTGCCCACCCTTATGCTCAAAGTTTAGCCAAGGGTTCTCCAGGCGCTCCCAAAACCCACTAAGGCGGCGGAGAGGGGAGCAGCCCCTTCCTGTCCCCTCCCTCCATCATCTGTGTCTGGATTTTGGAGAGAAAGGAACAGCAAAACATGGCTGGACCTTCTCTGCCAGGTCTGGGGGTGCCAGGGGGGTGAGGACATTCCCTGAGTCAGCCAGGCACGGAGCTCAGGAATGGCTCCCGTTTACAGGAGGGGCAGCACATCCCCTGTCTGGGCTACAAGGAAAGGAGGAAACCCGTGATTCTCTGGCAGGTGGGTGTTTGGTTTCTATTCCTGACTCATTGATAAGAGCTTTGGAAATGCTGTGGATACTGAGAGGGATGTTCAGCCATCACTCAGGCTGAATCACAGCCAAGGAAAGGAGAGGAAGAGATCCTTCCATTCCTGTGTTCTGAAGGCAAGAGCTGGAGTGATCTGAATAATGTAACCTGGAGAGGAAGCAGGAGCAGAGCTGCACCAGGGCTCATGGTATCAGGACAGATGTGATGGGACAGGGAGGCCCAGCCCAGGGACAAGGCTGATCCTCCACAGCAGGATCGACCCCGCTGCCCAAGGACAACGGGAGAAGAAAACTGCCCAGAGAAGCTGTGGCTGCCCCATCCCTGGAAGTGTCCAAGGTCAGGCTGGACAGGGCTTGGAGCAACCTGGGACAGTGGGAGGTGTACCTGCTCATGGCAAGAGGTGGAACAAGATGAGCTTTAAGGTCCTTTCCAGCCCAAACCACTCTGGGATTCTGGGATTCTACGAAAAACAGAGGAAACAGAGCACGGAGCAAACCATGAGCAGCTCATGAAGCACCAGGGCAGCATTTCCCAATGTCACCATTTGGTCCATCTGCAATCCAGCCCGGAGCATCCACAGCTCAGAGCTCTGACAAGCACGAGAAGCAGCTGTTGGAGCCAGGAGAGAAAGCGGCCACCAAGGACAAAGGACAATCAGAGCACCCAGGGGAAGCAGCCAAGAGCTTCCCGAGGAAGGTGAGCTGCCAGCTGAGGTGTTGGGAGCAGGACCAGCTCCCACCGACAGCCTGGGGAGCTGCTGAGCTTGGACAGGGGGAATGGCCCCGCTCCCAGGGACAGGACCAGCGTTTTGGGAACGGCACCAGGGAAGTGTCCAGCACAGGTGAAGTGATAGGCAGGGGAAGAGGAATGGGAACAGGCAGAATTCAAAGGGCTCCATCCCAGGAGGGTGCACAGAGGCCCCACAGCCATGGCACAGGCTCACACCACAGGAACCTTGTACAGGCCAACTCCAAAAGATCTGGCAAGAAAATCAAAGCCACATTTCCACCAGTAGAGACAGTAACCAAAACCTCCCCAAGATTCACTTTCTGCTTCAAACGTTCCAAGTATTCCCACGGTGCCTTTCATCCCGGGGCACACAAAGGCACTGGGTCCCTGGACACGTGTACACATTCCCTGGGCTTTGAATACTGTCTTTGTACCTGTCCTGAGCTGGTGCATCCAAGGACACCACACCCTGCAGAGCCTCCTCACTGGGAGAGGGACACAGGGCTGTTCCTGCTGCTCCAAGCTGTGTCCCGGGGGCTTTCCAGGGCAGTCCCAGGCAGAGGTTCACAGAATCATAGAATCATAGAATCACAGAATCACAGAATCAGCTGGGTTGGAAGGGACCTCCGAGATCATCCAGTCCAACCCTTGATCCAACCCCGCCGTGGTTCCCAGCCCATGGCACTGATGCCACATCCAGTCTGTCCTTAAACACCTCCAGGGATGGAGAATCCACCCCTTCCCTGGGCAGCCCATTCCAATGCCTGATTACCCTGTCTGGAAAGAAATTCTTTCTAATATTCAACCTAAACCTCCCCTGGCACAGCTTTAGACCCAGCCCTCTTGTCTTGCTGATGGTTGCCTGGAAAAAGAGCCCAACCCCCCCTGGCTCCCCCCTCCTGTCAGGGAGTTGCAGAGAGTGAGGAGGTCTCCCCTGAGCCTCCTCTTCTCCAGGCTGAGCCCCCCCAGCTCCCTCAGCCTCTCCTCATAGGACTTGTGCTCAAGTCCCTTCCCCAGCCTTGTTGCCCTTCTCTGGCCCTGCTCCAGGACCTCAATGTCCTTCCTGAGCTGAGGGCCCAGAACTGGACACAGCACTCCAGGGGTGGCCTCACCAGCGCTGAGTCCAGGGGCAGACTCACTTCCCTGCTCCTGCTGCCACCCTGTTCCTGAGCCAGGCCAGGATCCATTGGCCTTCTTGGCCACCTGGGCACACTCTGGCTCATGTTCAGCTTCCTGTCAATCCAAACTCCCAGTTCCCTTCCTGCCTGGATGCTCTCCAGCCACTCTGTCCCCAGCCTATAGCACTGTATGGGGTTGTTGGGGCCAACCCAGCACAGAATATGATGAGTTGGAAGGGACTCACAAGGATCATCCAACCCCTGGCCCTGCACAGGCCCAGCCCCAAGAGTCACCCCCTGTGCCCCAGAGGATCAGCCAAACCCTCCTGCAGCTCTGGCAGCCTTGGGGCTGTGCCCACTGCCCTGGGGAGCCTGGGCAGTGCCCAACCAGCCTCTGGGGGAAGAACCTTTTCCTCTGGCCTTACACAAAATGCCTCCCCAAAGTCCTGGCTCCTGTGGGCTCTTGGTGCTCTGTACTTTCTGGAGCAAAGCCTGGATCACTTTGCCCAGGTGCAATCCATGACCAGGGATTTTTCACAGAATCATGGAATGTCCTGAGCTGGAAGGGACCCACAAGGATCATCCAGTCCAACTCCTGGCCCTGCACAGACACCCCAAAAATCCCATCCTGTCCCTCAGAGCGTTGTCCAAACCCTCCTGGAGCTCTGGCAGCCTTGGGGCTGTGCCCACTGCCCTGGGGAGCCTGGGCAGTGCCCATCATTAAAACACTCTGACACAGGGATGGCACAGCACGGGCGTGGATGGGCTCCCTCCCTTGCCAGGACATTATTTCCTGCCCATTGATCGAGGCTGTGGGAACAAGCCCTGCCCGAGTGCTCAGCTTGAGGCAGGAACACAGTGTGTCCCAATTTTTTATCACTGTGCAGAATTATATAAACGCCTCAAAGCCCAGGAAAAGGGGGAAAGGAACCTGGGTCAGCCCCCGGCAGCCACGACGCTGCTCGTTCCAGTTGAGTGGGCTGAGCTGAACATCCCCACGAGCTCCTGCTGCCCCAAAGCCACTGCTGTGGCCGTGTCAGGATCCTGGCAGGGTGGGCAGCAGGATCCCACCTTCCTCCTCCTGCCTGGGCAATTGGAATCATAGAATCATGGAGTGGTTTGGGCTGGAAGGGACATTAAAGCTCATCCCATTCCACCCCCTGCCATGGGCAGGGACACTTTCCACCAGACCAGGTTGCTCCAAGCCCCATCCAACCTGGCCTTGGACACTTCCAGGGTGTGGAGGAATGGGGTGTCAGCCCCTTGCTGAGGGTGCAGGAGATCCCCAGAACAGGCTCTTCCTCCATACCAACAGCCCCTGTGCCCAGGACCAATTCATAATATAAATAAATATACTTATATAAAAATATCTATAAAATATCTCAAGTAACATGATTTGCTGCAATTATCTCAAATCAAAGCACAGGAAGAAGGAAATTCAATGTCACAGCTACAGTCAAATCAGCAGAAATGATCCCACAGAGCACCCAAAGCTCCTCCTGCCATCCCCCCAAGGTGGAGCACCGACACCAGCTCAGAAGATGAGTTTCCATAATTTTCCTGGGAGCTCGAGGGAAAACTGGCCAAATCCCAAATCCATAGAAACACAAACCCTTCTGTCTCCTCCAGCAGCAGCCTCTCAGCTCTGCATCATTTGGGTCCAGCAGCCCTGCTCCCACCACAGCACCTCCACCAGCTCTCCACCAGGACAACCAGTGCAACAGGAACATTCCTGCTGGTCCCTGTGACACAGCACAGGACAAGCCTGTCTGGGGGCTGACATCCCTTCCTTCCCCATCTGGTGGTGGATGGTCCCCAGGAAAGCTGCTCTGCATCACGTGAGGGTCAGAAAAGACCTCCAAGATCATCCTTTGACCAACCTTTGCACATGGCACACCGAGTCCTGCAGTTACAGCTGAAGATTATCCATGGAGGGCTGGAGGAGAGAGCAGCAGAAATATTTATCCTTATTGCTCAGGATGAGGGATTCACTCATCCAGAAAGGTGGAAGAGCCACAAGCCTCTGCCTGGAGGTCTTCGCTTGGAGCCCGGCCAAACGCCTCAGCGCTGGGGATCCTGACCTTATTCCAGCCTTTGTATCAGCTCAGCCAGGGAAAAAATTATTTGGCTTTGCTAAGGCTGGGAAAACACCCTGAAGGTCAGGAAATACCCACACAGAGAAAGGGAGAGAGAGTCTGTCCAGGGCTCCTCATTCGAGGACAGACCACAGAGGATTTGCAGGAGCAAAACTGCAACGGGCCCAGCAAAGGCACAGTACTGGGACTTCAACCCAAATGGGGCTTCCTAAGCACCTCATTCAAGATCACAAAACCTCTTGGAAGCTGGAAAAATACATACTCCTAAATACTTGGGAGCCAGGGAGTGGGGAAACACAACTCCCAGAGGGCAATGGTGAGGGACACCCAGCAGACTCTGCTGGAACATCTTCCAGTGAGTGCATCCCAACCCAGAGTGAGAGTCAGGGATGGCTTTGAAGGGGGGTTCCAACACATGCAGGGCATGAGGAGGAACCAAAAGTAGGGCAGTGAGGACCTGCTGAGATGGGCGATGCTCAGGTGCTGCAGTGTGTGCAGGGAAGGGAACGGAGCTGGGAAGGGGCTGGAGCAGCAGAAGCACCTGAGGGAGCTGGGGGGGCTCAGCCTGGAGAAAAGAGGGATCAGGGGGGACCTTCTGGCTCTGCAACTCCCTGACAGGAGGGGGGAGCCGGGGGGGGGGGGGGGGGGGGGGGGC
>NW_016690500.1:30189-34708 GCF_001604755.1 Lepidothrix coronata | reverse complement strand
AGAAAAGGAGGCTCAGGGGGGACCTTCTGGCTCTGCAACTCCCTGACAGGAGAAGGGAGCTGGGGGGGCTCAGCCTGGAGAAAAGGGGGCTCAGGGGGGACCTTCTGGCTCTGCAACCCCCTGACAGGAGGGGGGAGCCGGGGGGGGGGGGGGGGGGGGGGGGTCGGGCTCTGCTCCCAGGGAACAAGGGACAGGAGGAGAGGGAACGGCCTCCAGCTGTGCCAGGGGAGGGTCAGGTTGGACATCAAGGAAAATTCCTTCCTGGAAAGGGCTGTCCATCCCTGGCACAGCTGCCCAGGGCAGGGGTGGAGTCCCCATCCCTGGGGGGGATTTAAGAGCCCTGTGGATGTGGCACTTGGGGACATGGGTCAGTGGTGGCCTTGGCAGAGCTCGGGGATGGTTGGACTCGATGATCTCAGAGGGCTTTTCCAACCCCAAGGATTCTGTGATTCTATTTTATGCTCTGTGCCCATTGTCTCTGATGCCACCCTTACACCTTCTCCAGTTTGGCCCTCTTGGATCCTCAGCTCCCAGCAGCTCCTAAAGCCCATTAAACCAACCCCCACGAGCTGGGCAGGGCCAAAGCAGACCAGGATTGTGTGTCTGGGACCAGCAAAGAGCTGGGAGACACTGCAGGAGCCAGGAAGGCCTCTCTGCTCCTCCATGTAGGGAAGATCCTCCAGGGTCACAAATACTACTTTAATCCATGTTTTCTGGCCATGTACAGCCCCCAGCACACCCTGACCCTGCACAGGGAAGGGGCCTGGTGATGGATCCCCTCCTCCCCTGCAGGAGGACAGAGGTGCTCCACCCCAACCCTCCCAGTGCTCTGGTAGCAGCTCTGCCATCTTTCCATGGAAAAAAGATCCTCCCTAAAGCAGCAAACCCTCAGGAATGTGGCAGGGGCGCTCCCAGCCCAGTGTCCTCCTGTGCTGGGATGCAGGTGCCCCTGGATCCCGTCGGGAAGCAGCTCATCCCCAGCTCAGGAGCTTCACCCCGGCTCACCCTGCTGTGCACCAGCCAGGTTTGTGCCAGGTTCGGAATGAAAGGCACACATTCAGCAGGAATTCCTGTCACTCTTCCCCGGGGAACAAAAGCTCCTCAAGAAAACAAATATGAAAGGCTGGCAGCAAAAATCTGACAACAAATCGCCCGTTCCTCTCGCTCCTGTGCCGTGGATGAGGCAGCCCAGCCCCCACGGCATCCTCCCTGCCATTCCCAAACCCAGTGTGCCCTGGAAACCTCCCCGTGCCCACTGATGGCACACAGGGACCACCAACGATTTGAGCCCATCCCCCTCTCCATCCTGCAGCCGAGCTCTGCCCTGACTGTGCTCGGGGCTCCAGCTCAGTGCCACCCTCTCCGGGCAATGCCGGCTGGGCCCGGGGCCAGAGGCAGCTTTGGGGTGAGCCTGTGTGTGTGTGTGTGTGAGGTGCCACCGTGACCCAAACCCAAACCTGCCCCTTTGCCCTCTGCCATGAGACACGTGTGGCACAACAGGGCTGGCCCCAGGCACCACAGTAACCCACATAAGAGCCACCGAGGGCTGCAGAACTCTCCTCCTCCTCCTCATTCTCCTCCTCCTCCTCCTCCTGTCCTGCTCCTCCCCCCCTTGCACTGGGAAGGCCCCACAAATGCAGCTGCTGCTCCCCCATCTCCTCACGATGCACTCGGGCAACATCTGCACCCAAGGGCTCAAAGCCCTTGGACACAAACACTGGCAACAGCAGCTTCCCATAAATCCCCTCTCCGGGAACACACACAGCTCGTGTTTCACACCTCCACCCCCAGCTCCAGGTGCCCCCAGCCCAGCCCCTTCATCCCCCTCACACTTTGCCTGGACTCGGGATGATCCGAGTGGTGCTGGTTTGTAGGGCACTGGCAGGCAGCGTTGCCATGGGAACAGGCAGCCTCGCCGTAAACTGGGGAGATTATTTTTGGAGCTGTGATGCAATTTAATCTATGGAAAATGGATCTGCAGCCATGGGCCATAAGCCTCCTCAGGCTGGTTTCTCAGCCCAGGAGCAACACAAAACCTCAGTGCCTGGAGCAGCGTCCCACAGGAAGGCCACGAAGGCAGGAACTCCCTTTACAGCCCTGTTTTCCGTCTCAAATCTTCCCTCAGATAAATACTTCCCCTTGCCTGCAATTTCTCTGGAGCTGGTGGGACAACACCGCAGCTCCTCTGAGCCAGGGACACGCCGGGGCTTTGCCCTGCAGCCCCCGGGGGATCCCAGGGACATGGATCCCACTGGAGGGACCACCACACTGAGTTCCCACCCCAAAATCACCAGGGAGACCTGGAGCAACCCCAGGGTGCTGCTGCTCCCGGCCGGGCTGGTTTGGTGCTGCCCCGGGATGAGCGGAGCTGGGAGGAGCCTTTTCAGGGATAAACCAGGAAGAGGCGAAGGGATTGAAGGGTTCAGCATTAGAGCTTTCATTCCAAAATTCCCAAACTGCATCCAGAGTCCGGCTGTGATGCCTCCAAAGCACCACAGCTCTCCAACCCCACACCACCACTGGGGCAGGCAGTTCATCCCTGCTTACCTTCCTCTCCAAGTCCAGCACAGCTCTCACCTTCCTACATCCCTCACCTTCCTTCTCCCTGTGAGGGGAAAACCTTCCCAAGTATCCTCACTTTCAGCAACAGTCCTCATCCTTCCTACATCACCCTGAATTTCTCCCCAACCCTCCTGCACACTGAGCCGCTCTCCCACCACTCCACTGGAGCCTCTGGAGCCTCCCAAGGCAGGGCTGGCCCTGTGCTGGAAATTAAATCTGCCTTTCAGCTGGAATGAGCTGACAGTGGGGCTGAAGTGCAGGATTCATACTGCAGCAGTGAGGCCCAGCCAGAGTCCCCAGGGAAAGCCCTAATGGAAGAGGGAGAGCTGATGACTTGAATTCAAACACTATTCCCGGGCTCTCCCAAAGCCACCAGGGCAGTGCCACTGGGACATCTCAGCAGCTGCCACTTTCCCTCTCAGCAGCCAGTCCTGCCCATCAGCCACTGGGGAGCTGAGCTGGGCACCATCCAAGTTCCCAGCCCACAGCAGCCCCAGGACACCGTGGTCGTTCCCAAAATCCCCAGAACAAGCTATCTTAGGGTGCCCAACGGCCACACCACCAGCACAGCACACGCTGTACCTCCATCTCCTCAGCTCCACCTCTTGTGTGCTTTCCCCTGCCTTTCCCCACACCTGTCTGGGAGTGTTGTACCTACAAGCAGGGAAAATATCCCACTGATCTGGTAAAAGCCTTCATTCCTCCTGCAGGCAGAGTGGAGGAGGTCCCTGAGGACATCCAGAATCAAATCCAGCTCCTGCTGTGGTCATCCCAAACTCCAAGGCCTTGCTCCTCACAGCAACCACCACAGAAACCAATCCCACTTCCTTTGCAGATCCCCCATTTATCTCAGCACCAACCAAGGGTTTGATTCAGAATCATCAGCCCTTCCTGTATGGAATTCTCTGGATCTCTGGGATACACTGCTCACCCGTCATCTCTCAACCAGAGCAATTTCCACGTTGGCTCTCGCAGACACATCTGCTTTCATCACTTTTAATCGCTATGAATATTAAATGGGAGCAGGGATCTATATTTAATATCCTTGCCTGGCTGCCAGGAGATGGATGGGGTTTTATAGCAGCTGCAGATGCAGGCACAGGCGGAATTCTGGTGGTTATAAAGAATTACACTGGGAATTAATCATCAAAATAGTACGGAAAATAATCATTCATAAATCATTCCAAATCCGGGTGAGCGCTCAGCAATTACCACTGGCCTGGCAGGGCTGCTGCTTCTCCCTGCTAATGCAAAGGGAAAGCAGCTCAGGCAAATGGAAGCCTAAAAATAGGGAAAATTGGCTGCTCATGACAAGCTGGGACATTTCCTGAAGTGGGAGAGGGTGGTGGGCACAGCCGAGGCAGGAGGACCCCAACCTGGTCATGGGGCTCCTCAACCCAGAGCTCAAAGGCCACTGCTCCTAAAGAAACATTCCCATCAGGTGCACCTGCAATCTGTAATGACTCTGGAGAGAAGTGAAATGAGTAAGTTCTGCAGAAATTTAAGTCCAAAGACTTGCCTGGTGAGACCCCTGTTGGCACAAGGTTGTGCAGGGGGTCGGATCAGAGACCTCCAGACCTGAGTTACTCCAGGATTCTGCACTGAGAGCAACTTTGTCACTTGTAATTAGAGCTTTTGGGTGAAAAAACAGGTTAATATGAACCTGCAATGACAGGAATTCAACACACCAATCTGATTAAAAATCCATAGGGACAATTCCCACCGCATGGGCAGCAGGGCAGGGGGAATTCTGCCCCTTTACACCCTTCAGCTGAGACCCCCCTGCAGAGCTGCCTCCAGCCCTGGGAACAGCACAGCAAGGACAAGGAGCTACTGGAGAGAGTCCAGAGGAGGTCCCGGAGATGCTGCCAGGGCTGGAGCCCCTCTGCTCTGGAGCCAGGCTGGGAGAGCTGGGGGGGTTCAACTGCACAAGAGAAGGCTCCAGGGAGAGCTGAGA
>NW_016690500.1:26923-28154 GCF_001604755.1 Lepidothrix coronata | reverse complement strand
CTTCCTGGAAAGGGCTGTCCAGCCCTGGCACAGCTGCCCAGGGCAGGGGTGGAGTCCCCATCCCTGGAAGGATTTAAAAGCTGTGTGGATGTGGCACGTGGGGACATGGGTCAGTGGTGGCCTTGGCAGAGCTGGGGAAGGGTTGGACTTGATGGTCTCAGAGGGCTTTTCTAACCTAAAAAACATTCAGTGATTCTATATATACCCATATAATATATATATGTATTATATATATGTGGGATCAAACACAGCCAGGCATCAGTGCTGCTTCCACAAGTCCTTCCAGAGGATTTCTTCACAACCTTTCCAAAACTCTTCTCAGGAGGAGTCAGGAGAGCTTTGCAAGATGCCAGTTCACTGGCTTTTGGAGGAGGTGGAGGGTTGGTGGTTGGTTTTTTGCCCTGTCATTTGACTACAACACTCTGCTCTCCTGTTCCATTGGAATAAAAGGTTTGGCAGCACCAGGAGGAGTCCAGAGCCAGCTCCCAAACCTGCTAAACTGGAGTGTCAGGGACTGAAGGGCAGAGCTGGCAGGGAACATGAGTGGAGACAAAATAAGCCCAGCTGATGCTTTTGTGGGAACACTGGAGAGTCACAGTTAGTCCTGCTGGACACGGCCAAATGTCCTTCCTGTCCCCTGCAGCCACTTCTGAATAGTAGTGAGAAAAAATACAGTGGGGAAGGTGTGATTAGAGGGACATAATGGCTCATTAGCAGATAATTGGGGGCTCAGCAGCACAGCTCACTGCCAGGAAAGAAAATAAAAAAATATAAAATAATGGCTTGATAAAAATAGAAACTCTTCATTATCCAGCTCAGAACAGCAACAACACACCAAGCATGTGAGCTCCAGGCGTGCAGGAACAGGGGTTGCAGGGACAGTGACTGCTGCTATTCCCACCTGCAAACTTGCCAGGGATCCTTTGGAAAAGGCCTGGACTGGCCCCACTGGCAGGAGGCAACCACACAACCTCAGTGTCTAAAGCATCACCTTCTGCTCCTCCTTTCCTTGGCAAGCCCAGGAAGGGTCTGGGGATCCCAGCACTTCCAGCTGGACAGACTGGAGGGATCAGTGGGAGCATTTCCAAGGGTGCTACTTATCAGTGGATCACAGAATCACAGCATTGCAGGATGGTCTGGAACAGAAGGGACCTTAAAGATCACCCAGTCCCACCCCCTGCCATGGGCAGGGACACCTCCCACCAGCCCAGGTTGCTCCAAGCCCCGTCCA
>NW_016690500.1:22754-24733 GCF_001604755.1 Lepidothrix coronata | reverse complement strand
GCAAAGGACACTGCTACAATCCTGTCAGCTCCCTCCTTCCTCACTAACCCTTGATAACAAGAAGGAGATGACAAGGTCCCTCATTCCCAGGGAGGGGGAGCAGCAGCAGATGGAGGCAGGGAAGGGAGGATGGCCCCGGCCCCCGTCACACCCGCGCCCGTGCAGGATCCCACAGGAACAGCAAACCCCCTCAGTGCCAGGGGCTGGGACAGCCAGCACCAGGACAGCACTGGTGACAGTCTGCTGGGACATGGACAGCCCATCCCAAAATCCCTGCTGCCACTGTGCCACCCACAGCGGCTCGGAGAGGGCACCTGAGCCTCCCTTCTCTCCAAATGCACCCGTCGCCCCGAGACTACACACAGCGACATCCCTGCAGGCCCTGAGCCTGGCTCAGCCAAGGCTTTGGAGAGCCAGCCATCCAGGCTGAGCTGCACTGCGGACACAGGGCACGAAGACACGTCCTAATGTGGCCTGAAATCCGCCAGAGCCGCCGGGCTCAGCTTACCCGGGGAAAGAGGATCCGGCGGGATCACTTACCCACCGTCCTCCGATTCCCAGAGGTCAGGACATGCCAGAGGCACGAAAGGGATGTGCAGGATCTGGGAGTCTCCCAGCCCCCTTGTTCTGAGCCTCAGGCTCAGGGAGCACAGCAGCAGGTCAGCAGCAGCCCCAAAAGGCGTCTGACTTACACCCCCTCTGCCTCTGGATTTAAATCTCACTCCCTCAGAACCCACAGCCAGGGAAAGTCCTGGGCACACACCCACACACCTCCTCTGGCACTGGATGGCACTGGCCATCCAGGATGGGCTTGAGAAGGGTCTGAACTGGCAGCAAAGACAGAGCTTCAGTCGGTCCTGTGCTAGGGAATACTTTCCCATTATAGGGAAGATTTTTCCAACAGGGAGAAGCTTCAGAGAAAGACAGAATCTCACCTGAACGTGAGAGACCAAGCGAGGCATGGAGCACACGGTGGGACTGTTGGGGTGTTCTGGGCAGGGCCAGGAGTTGGATTGGATGATCCTTGGAGGTTCCTTCCAACTCAGGATATTCCATGATTCCATGAACCCTGCACTGGGACTGATGAACGCAGGGAGGGAGCAGCACTGGGGACACCACAGGGGCTGGGGGGGTGACAGATCCAAACCCAAGCGAAGGGGCTGCACCCCTTTACATACCAACAACTGCCAACAAGGGACTGGAATTCCTCGGGAATTCCCTGAGCTTCCCTGCGTGAGGTGGGACAAATGTCTGCACAAAAAATGTGTATTTTACTGGACTAGATGTTCATTCATTAACAGCTGCAGTTCAGCAGCACCATTCAAGCCTCGTTAATTGACACAGATTTAATTAGGGGGCTGCCCACTGTCACACCCTGCTCACTGCTGAGGCCTGGGCTGGCACCAGAGCACAGGAAGAAGCATCTCTTTTCCTGAATTCTGGAAAATTCTGAGAGGCTGAAATGCTGCATGTGAGGAGGCCATGGCATGGCCCAGCACGCAGGGAGGGCTGGCACAGTGACAGTCACAGATGACAACGAGGACACCTTCCCTTCTCCTTTTTCCCTCCTTCCTTTCACTCCCTGGTGAAACACCAGAGCAGCGAGGCCACAAAGAACTGGTTTTGAGGGGGCAAGAGAGAATCATTAGTGGGCAAACAGCCCTAAGAATCACACAGTCTTGCAGGTTGGAAAAGACCTCCAAGACCATCGAGTCCCCCCTGTGCCCACCTTGTCCCCCAGCCCAGAGCACTGAGTGCCACGTCCAGTGGTTCCTTGGACACCTCCAGGGATGGGGACTCCAACACCACTCTGGGCAGCTCCTTCCAATGCCTGACCACCCCTTCCATGAAGAAATTCCTCCTGATGTCCAACCTGATCCTCTCCTGACACAATGTGAGGCTGTTCCCTCTCCTGTCCCTTGTTCCCTGGGAGCAGAGCCCGACCCCCCCCGGCTCCCCCCTCCTGTCAGGGGGTTGCA
>NW_016690500.1:17590-21177 GCF_001604755.1 Lepidothrix coronata | reverse complement strand
TGAGCCCAGCCATTAACCCAGCACTGCCAAGGCCACCACCAAACCATGTCCCCAGACCACTTCCACCAGCACTTGAACATCCTCAGGGTGCATCCCCAGGGTGCATCCTGTCCCATCCGAGCCACACGTGCACATGGGAAGGAACCCACCTCTATGATTGCTAAAAATGAAGGGGAGCAGGGCAGGGAGGGCATCATTTGGAAAGAAAATGAACATTCCCTGCCCTTGGCACGTGATTTGTTGCTTCACTGAGCACTGAGGGCTCCCTGCTGCAAAGGCTTGGCCAGCTCAGGGGGGGTGCGATGCTCCCTGACTGCAGAGCGAGGCCCCATCAGATACTCAGTGCCCTTTGGGATCATCCCAGCACACCCTGGGGGGCTGCAGGGGCTGCCCAAACCACTGTGGGTCCTGTCATAGAATCCTGGAATACCCTAAGTTAGAAAGGACCCACAAGGATCATCCAGTCCAACTCCTGGCCCTGCACAGACACCCCAACAATCCCACCCTGTCCTTCAGAGCGTTGTCCAAACCCTCCTGGAGCTCTGGCAGCCTTGGGGCTGTGCCCACTGCCCTGGGGAGCCTGGTCAGTGCCCCACCAGCCTCTGGGGGAAGAACCTTTGCCTGAGATCCAGCTCAAACCTCCCAACTCAGCACAGTGCACACACAGACGCTGCACTGGCCGCGGGGGTCAAGGGCAGCTGGAGGGGGCTCCTTCCATCATTGAACATCCTCTAGCTGCTCCTCCCTGAGATCACAGTGGTTAAAATGAGAGGATTCCACCCCAAGAAACATCTCCAAACATCCCCATGGACATTCCTGCATTGCTGTTCCACCTGGTAAAACCATCCAGAGCGAAGGAACCCAGGCAGGGCCCCACGTCAGTGCACCCTGTGTGCATGATTCATGGGAGAGACGTGGAGCACCCAGTCTTTAGTTCTAAAAACATTAATCCAAGAGCCCTAATTACAGAGCTTTCACAAGTAAACCAGCAGCCACAACTGCTAAAGCCATAACAAAACACCTGCAGCTCCTCAGCAGCTCCAGCCTGAGCCCAAGCTCCAGACAGCTCTCAACCCAGGAGCAGGACAACCAGGAAACCAATGGATTCAGCATCTCCCCATGCTTTGTATCTTGGCAAGATGCCTTTATGGCTTCCTTGCTTTCCAGAGGAGCCACATAACACAGGAGAAATGGTCCAGGACCCACTGGTGACTGTCAAGGCACAGGTATTAGACATCAACCTGTATTTTGGGCTTCCTCTGCTCATAGATGACCTTCCTCTGCCTTGCCAAGGAAGGAGCTGTCAAAATCATCAGGAAAGAGCCCCCCCCCAAGAAATGTCTAAATAAATCTGGAAAAAGGGTGAACCAACACATCTGCTTTGGGAGCAGGTTACAGCGTGTCCATCATCAACGCTCCAGCAGCCACGTGTGCCTGACCCTCCTCAGAGCTGAATGCAGCTCATTCCTGAGCAGAATTCAAACACTCAGTTAAATGCTTCCCAGCTGGGCCATGAAATAAATACACCCTGCACGTCTGGAGGCAGAGAAATGGATTTCTGCATCTCTTTTAGGGCCCAGGTGCCCATCACCCACCAGCCCGGGGAGCCCTGGGAGCTGCCAGGTGACAGCCCAGGATCTGCCTTCCAGCAGAGGATCATCCACCATGTCACCATCAAATATTAATGACATTGCATTTGCTGGGCTGGGGACGTGGGAAGAAACCCAGGCCTAGGAATCAAAAGGACAGCACAGACCTGGAAAGGGATATTCCTGTAGAAATGTCCTCTGAAAGCAGAAGCAGAGCTGCTTCTACTGGAAAGAGCTTTGAGATCCTCAAAATTAACTAAAGATAAGCTAATTATCTGTTAGTTACCCACAGACCTTTTTATGCACAGCAAGTGTGGTGTCTGTATTTCACTTTCTCTTCAGCACCTCATTCTCTCCTCCTTAATTTGGTGAACATCCAAGAACCCAGGATCCCACGGGCTCTAACCAAACTGGATCAGCCCTTTAACACACAAATACAGAACAAAACATCTCCACAAATCCCTCTTCACCTTTGTTTGTCACTGTCTAATTAAAAGGTCCCTGGCACAGGTTGCCCAGAGAAGCTGTGGCTGCCCCTGGATCCCTAGAAGTGTCCAAGGCCACGTTGGACGGGGCTTGGAGCAACCTGGGCTAGTGGGAGGTGTCCCTGCCCATGGCTTTAAGGTCCCTTCCAACCCAAGGCATTCCATGATTCAATAATTGGTTTTATCTCACAAGCACAAAAGGAAGTATTAAAGCCACCCAAAGCCTCCAGGCTTCTGTTCCCAAGGAATCTCCTGCCAAGCAGAGCCAGGGCCAGGTTTTTCCCTGGGCTGCTCATTAAAAGCCATCAGGATTCTAAACATACCTCAAACAGCTCCTTTTGGGGAGGTAAGTGGATTTAAGGACAAAATTTGGTAGGGAAACAACTATTTCAGCATGAGGATTTCTAAATGAAAAGCAAAGCCTCCTTGGGAAGTATTTTCCCTTCCAAAGTATCTCATTTTTAATGGGGAACATGCTCACCAGAGGGACACAGTTTGCACATCACAGTTTTTACAGTAAATTGTTTTTAAAAGCCAGTGTTTTCCCAGCTTTTGTTGTTAAAACATGAAAAATATTTGCTAGTCATCTCCCAGGGCTAAGACCCTTCCACCACCCTGGTTTGCCAAATTTGCTCCACGTGTCACATGGATGTGGCTCTGCCATACAGGGAAAGCTTTACCCATGTCACTGCAAAGCTTTCCCAAAATACCACCATGAAATGGGGGAAAGATGCTTTTGGGGCAGAAAAAGAGCAGACCAGGTAGGGAAACAACTCCCAACCTCACCTCAGACACCCTTGGAGGCATCTCCCCAGGTTCATCCCTGCTGCTCCAAGATCTCCCTGAAGCCCCCTCCCTGTTTCCCCAGTGCTCACCACTCACCACCTTCCCCCCAGTTTTCACACAAGGCTGGTTTCAGCTTTTTATGAGAATAATTCTGGTTTGGGGCATTTTCTTCTCTGCTGAAGCCCAGTTATGTAAAGCTCTGTGCTGTTCTCCTGGTACATGAATGTCCTTACGTCACCCAGCTGGAAAAACAGCTCGAGAAGGAAACCGAAGGGAAGGGGACAATCTGGATTTGATAAAAAAGCTTTTTTTTTTTGCTCATCTGAAGCCAGCTGTAAATCCTCAACTGCTTCAATTTTGCTCTGACCTATTTGCATTCCTCCTTTCCTCGCCCTTTTCTGGAGGAAGGAAATTACATGAGATAAAATAATTTATTGTGAAGTGATGCTTGAGAGCAGGACAGGACTGCGGCCGTGCGGAGAGCGCAGGGAGAGGAGGGACACTCAGGCTCCATGGAATCATGGAATCATGGAATGGTTTGGGTTGGAAGGGACCTTAAAGATCATCCAGTCATGGGCAGGAACACCTTCCACTAGCCCAGGTTGCTCCAAGCCCCGTCCAACCTGGCCTTGGACACTTCCAGGGATCCAGGGGCAGCCACAGCTTCTCTGGGCAACCTGTGCCAGGGCCTCACCCCTCTCACAGGGAACAATTCCTTCCCAATATC
>NW_016690500.1:11328-14195 GCF_001604755.1 Lepidothrix coronata | reverse complement strand
CTTGTCTGAGGGGCCCAGAAGTGCCCCCAGGGCTGGAGGTGCCCCAGCAGTGCCAGCACAGGGCCGGGCCCTGCCCTGGTCAGTGCCTGCCCCCAGTTTACTGCAGGAAAATGCACTGGATGTCTGTTTAATTCCCTAGGGAAGAGCTTTTCCACCAACGTACTCTTCACTTTGCTCTTCTAAGCAACTTCTTCATTGCAGTGGAGGCTGAACACAATTGGGCTGTGCTCCTGTTGCAGGAACTCAAGGCAGGATCACGGAAAGCAAAACTAAGATTCTTTGCATCAGGATAATGTTCCCAAACTGTTACAGCTCTGCATCTCTCTGCCAGCTGCCCCAATCTCCTCCTGCCAGTATTTAAGTCACACCTTCAGTTACTCATCTAAACTGAAAAGCAGTCCTGAAGTTCCCTGTTGAACAACAGATTATCCCTGAATTTAGCTCATTCTGCTCAAAAGCAAGAGTTCCCTGGCTCCCAGGATCAGCAGAAGGTGCCTGGGAAGCGCTACCTGCCCTGCTGCTCTGTCAGGATGAGACTTCTCCTTGCTTGCTTTCCACAGGAAATACTGGAATCACAACGTTACCTCTTGCTGAGTAACTGAAACTCAGGAGGTGGGGCAGGTGGGACTGGAGTTGGGGGGTCGGACACCCAGGGCTGGTCAAGGGGCCACGGAAAGGCTGGGACAAACATGAGGGGAACCAGAAGGAGACAATCCACCTCCCCATGGCACACCCAGCATCCCACAGACACGCTCCTGGACCACTGGCTCTACCAGCAACACCAGATCATTTGCCTTCCAGGAAACCGCATCAAAAACACCTTTAAAAATGCAACTTCTACCTTCCAAATACTGTTCCTGGAAGAAAATGAGGTGGGAAGGTCAGAGGATGGCTGTTGTTTGGGTTTAGTCTGATTTCTTTGTCCAAGCTTCATGAAATTCCAAACCAAAGTGGAGACACTTCAAGTACTCCCTGTTCTCCTGTTCCTGTTCCGTGCCCACCAACACCCTCCCCCTGCAGTCCAGGGCTATACACTTCACCTGACACCTCCTTTTCTTCTCATCATTATCCAACTAACCTTAAAAGCATCCACAGTCCCTAATTTTCTAGGACCTTTACACCTCTGCCACATCCAAAACCAACTGATAAAAATGATGATTTCAAAATCCAGAGTCTGACAGGATCAGTGAGACCAAACCAACTCCACCTCCAGCTCAGCCACCATAAACCAATCACAAACACTTTATTTGGAGCAGCTGAAGTAACTTCTGCCCAAATCAGAGGTTCCCCCCAGTGTGTAGAATCCTGGAATGGTTTGAGTGGGAAAGGACCCTAAAGCTCATCCAGTCCCACCCCCTGCCATGGACAGGGACACCTTCCACTAATCCCAGGTTGCTCCAAGCCCCGTCCAACCTGGCCATTGTGGAAGGGCTGCCCCACACAAGGACCTGCTGTGAGCTCTGGAGAGCCCTCACATAGGGGGGACACATCACTTTATCAATTGAAATATTAGTTTAAGTCTCTAAGGAACTTCAGGCTCTCTCCCAGACACTTCCAAACCCACCACACACCCCAAAAGGAGCCCGACCCCACATGCTGCAGCCCCAGAACTCAGAAAGCCCCACAGTTTGGGGGTCACACACGCTGAGCTCAGCCAGCCTTCCCTCCTCACAGCGCGGATCCCTGGAAGTGGATCCCTGGAATTACGTACTGCGCTTCCCACAGCACCTCTTCCCCATCCAGCGCTCGGGCGGGGCCGAGCCGCGCGGGGCAGGGCCGGGATCGGCCTCCAGGGGCTCCGAGCCCAGCAGAGCCTCCCCCCGGGCCGCTCTCCGCAGGCTCCATAGCCTCATCTCTGCCCGGCCCCTTCCCTCTGCTCGCAGCTCTGAGCCCTGGGGCTGGCACAGGCCTCCTCCTCCTCCTCCCTCTCCTCCCTCTCCTCCCTCTCCTCCTCCTCCTCCTCCTCCTCCTCCTCCTCTCCCTGCACCCCACACTCACCACACTCACCCCAGCACACGGGAGGCACCCAACGGGCTCAGACAACACAGGAACTCGGGAAATTTCACCTTTCAAAAGCTTCCAGTTCCAAAATTTCACCTTTTAAAAGTTTCCAAAGCATAAAACCAGCCCCTTTTTAGGGATCTCTTCGGGAGCACGTCAGGGCAGAGCTGCATGTTGAGGGTGACACACAGATGGGCTCCTCGATGAGTCCTTGTGGAAAGCAGGATGCTACAACCACCTAAAAATAATTCTGGGCACTTCTGCCTACACTGAATTATTCTATAATACACTAAATATAAGATATTAATTATAATAACTATAATAATTTACTGTGTAATATAATATAAAACTGCCTTGAAATGCTCAGATATCCTAAACACAGAAAAAAAAAATTAAAATAAAACAGCTATGCTGATTCCAGGTGTTCCTGCTTTAGGATTCATGCGTTTTGTAGGCACAGAGTTATCTCCAACTGCCAAATTATCTCTCTGCTCCAGCTGCAGGGATTGTCTCTGCCCCCTGCAGACACAAGGGAGAAGTGGTCACTTCCCTCTGCAAAAACCTTTGGTGTACTGGAAAACACACAACACATCTTCACCCTTTGCTTTTTTGTTTGTTTTTTTTAATAAAATTTGATTTTTCCAAATATTGCCTAAAGGGATTGGTGTTCCTCAGCTCTCCAAATTCCTCCTTTTTAAAGTATGAGCCCCCAAAAATCATGCACATTCCCTTACACAGGCGTGAAGTGAACTTAATTATCACAGAATCACAGAGTGGTTTGGACTGGAGGGACCTTAAAACTCCTCTCATTCCACCCCTGCCATGGGCAGGGACACCTCCCACCAGCCCAGGTTGCTCCAAGCCCC
>NW_016690500.1:7726-10817 GCF_001604755.1 Lepidothrix coronata | reverse complement strand
CGACCCCCTCCCGGCTCCCCCCTCCTGTCAGGGAGTTGCAGAGCCAGAAGGACCCCCCTTAGCCTCCTTTTCTCCAAGCTGAGCCCCCCCAGCTCCCTCAGCCCCTCCTGCTGCTCCAGCCCCTTCCCAGCTCCGTTCCCTTCCCTGCACACGCTCCAGCCCCTCAGTGTCTCTTGTCTGAGGGGCCCAGAAGTGCCTCCAGGGCTGGAGGTGCCCCAGCAGTGCCAGCACAGGGACGGGCCCTGCCCTGGGGCTGGGACACACTGGGGCTGGCACAGCCCAGGATGACCATGGATGGTCAGAAGCCTCCAGTGTGTCACAGAACCATGGAATCACTACATCCCAGAATGGTTTGTGTTGGAAGGGACCTCAAAGCTCCACTCATTCCTCCCCCTGCCATGGGCAGGGACACCTTCCACTGTCCCAGGTTGCTCCAATCCCTGTCCACCCTGGCCTTGACGTTGGGTTTGTGGTGCCCAGTTTGCTTTAAGAGTGTTGGAATCTCTTCAGATCCCCATTGAGGTCAATGAAACCCTATTGCTGTTACACACAGATGAGCCCTAAAATACACCCACATGGCCACCCCAACCCCAGAAGATCGAACTGAAAAATACTTCCCTGCAGGACTGCTGAGGCTCTTTGCCAGGTGGGTGCATTAAACCTTCCAAGCCAAGAACTCATCCTAAGTCATTGTCCAGCAAGGGCTGACTCACCATCAATAGTCCCACCCTCCACCACCTTCCTGTGACAGCCAGGCCACTCTCACCCCTTCTTCAAGTTCACTGAACCGCACCCCCCTGTGACAGCTCACCCCAAACCTTATTGCCCCCAAAGCTTCCCATCCTGCTCCCCCAGAGAGCTGGGATCCAATCTCTGTGGGCAGTACTGCTGCCCTCCATGTGCTGACACCAAACTCGTGTCCCCTGCACTGCCCCTGCGTGCCCATCCTCAGTTATGTCCCAAACCACATCTGACACAACCTATTCCTTGCTGAATTCCCTTCAAACTGCAGCCTGGTGAGCTGCCCTGGAGGGCTCCTGCTCCCCACAGGCTGCTTTTTAATTTTTTAAAGAAGCAGCCCTCCCCACCCCACCAGGTTTATTTTGGTCCCTCTGAGTAAGAGGAGCAGCCTCAGCACACACCTGGCCTAAGGGGAGGAGGAAATGAAATGGGATAAGAAACAGAAAGAGAAGGAGGAAATGAGGAGATAGAATTGTCAGCCCAAAAGCTGAACTGGTGACAGCATGGAGGAGGAACTGGAAATAGGGAAATATGTATTAAAAGGAGGCAAAATCAAGAAGAAGGGTGAACAGGGAACAAATTGATCTGTGAAATATTTACAGAAAGGATCAATTGACAATGATGAAAATTTAGAAAATAAAACAAGAAAATAAGAAATGAAAATAGTGAAACAGGAAGCAGTTCTTTGCAGTTGGCAATCATGAGTTACTCTTTTTCTTCTCTGAAACTTGTTTTCTGCAGGCCAGTGTTTATCATTTCAAGCATGTTTGTTCCTGCTTCTTGAATGGCTTCAGTGCTCAAAACTTGTATTTCCACAGTAGACACTGACAGCACCACAGGGATGGGATCCCCATCTTCCTCCTTCTGCCCTTCCTATGCTGGACATGCCCTGGCGCAGGGTGGTCGCTGTGCTCTCTGAGTGGGTGGGCAGCTCTGGTGGAGGTGGATGTGCAGCTCCTTCCCAGCTCTGACAGGGGCTGGGCACTTTTCTCCAGTGACACGGAACCCCGTGTTGGCCCAAATCCTGTGCCCTATTGCCAGAGAATCCCTCTGTTCCCCCACACCAGACCTGACCTGTCATTTGTTTCACTTTCAAAGAATCACAGGACATGCTGAGTTGGAAGGGACCCACAAGGATCATCCAGTCCAACCCCTGGCCCTGCACAGGCCCAGCCCCAAGAGTCACCCCCTGTGCCCCAGAGGATCATCCAAACCCTCCTGGAGCTCTGGCAGCCTTGGGGCTGTGCCCACTGCCCTGGGGAGCCTGGGCAGTGCCCAGCCACCCTCTGGGGTGGGAAACTGACCTAAAAATAATCATATTTTTTAAGAGATTTTTTCCAAACATCCCTTAATTTTACAGATCTTTTTTTCTTCTGTCCTCTTTCCCTCCTCCTTCTCCTGCGACTGAGCCCTGCTGCCTTTATCAAGGATAAAGCAACTTCCCAGTAGCCACAAATATTGGTAAATTTAACTCCAAGCTGTTTGAACTATTTGTAGGACTCATGTTGACTCTCCTGATAGCAACAACCAGGGCCCCCTGTAGCAGAAAAGGAGCAGTGTCTGCACCACGCACCAACTGGGGAGCAGCTCCTGTGGGAGCCTGGGGAGGTCCTGAGTCCATCTGGGATGACGAGGCCAGACCATACAAGCTTCCTGTTGGGAACCTGCCCTGGAAGCTGCTCAGCTCCCCTCTTGCCAGAAAACTGGTTGCTCCTTCTTACACCTCAGAGGTGCCCCAAGTGCAGGAGATTGGGACTGGGCCTGTGTTTGCAAATTTGTTTCCATTAATATTGGTTTTTAGCTTGAAACACTAAGGTTTGGGGTTTTGTTCTGTCCTTTTATGAGTTTTCAAGGATCTTCCCAGTGACATAGTCTGCTAACACTCTCTTAACTGCTGGGGTGATGTAATGGGTGCTTTTTCCTCCTGCCCCTGCAGCCCCAGCTCAAAACAGGGCAAGGGAAAACCCTCCCCGTGCTTGCTGCCCCAGGGCTGGGCAGATGGCAGAGCACTCAGGGTGCCAGTGCTGAGCAGGCACTGAGGAGTCTGAGGGTCACCAGGACAGCCCAGCAGAGCAGACCTGTCCCCCAGCTCCTCGTGCTGCCCCCACACTGACCCTCTGCTCCCAGCCCAGCCAGTGCTCCCTCCCCTGCCCTGGGACCTGCATTCCCCCTGAGCGGGACAGGCCCTGCTGTCCCAGTCTGACAGGCCCATCCTGTCCATGGCTGACAGGCCCTGCTGTCCCAGTCTGACAGGCCCATCCTGTCCATGGCTGACAGGCCCTGCTGTCCCAGTCTGACAGGCCCATCCTGTCCATGGCTGACAGGCCCTGCTGTCCCAGTCTGAAAGGCC
>NW_016690500.1:0-3055 GCF_001604755.1 Lepidothrix coronata | reverse complement strand
ACACACACACACACACACACACACACACACACACACACACACACACACACACACACACACACACACACACGCCCCTCCAGTAAACACCTCCATGGGAGTGATTAGCATCTCCTGATGACTGATAGCCAAGCTTTCTCCTCCCGCTCCTGCTGTCAGTTCAGCTGCTGAAAATAAGATCTGCAATTGCTCCAGGCCTGGCAGATGAGCAGGGAGAGCTGGGCTACGCTCTCCACATGGAGTAGCACCGGAGCATTTTGACATCTTGCCAGAATTCCTGAAAAAGGAAGGGGGAAAATCCATTTTCATTGGGTTTTTTTCAGCTTGTTGTTGTCCAAAATGAGTGGGGAGCTGTGTTTGTCAGGAGCCATGAGCCACGCAGGTGGCTCCTCACCCCTGTGATGCAGAGAACGGACTGGAGATGTTCTGGAGGTTCCTGCAGGGCTCCCCCAATGCCTGGGTTATCAGAGCCCACTTGCATTCCCTGCAGTCTAGACATCCAGGACTGGGTGAGGCACTCAGTGCCATGGGCACTGACAAGGTGGGGTTGGGTCAAAGATTGGACTTGATGATCTCAGAGGTCTTTCCCAACGTAGTTGATTCTGTGATTCTGTGACCCACTGGCTGACACTGGGGGGTACACGGGGGCCACCGTGAGTTGCCAGCAGCTTTGGGAACTTCCCCCAGCCCCACTCCCCCTTCACTGGTGCTCTCAGCTCTAAGCTCTGTCTCAACAGGGACTAACTGCAGGAGCAGGAAAACCTACTTGGTACTTCCTACCTCCCTGGGAAGCAGAACAGGCCCAGGAGGCTGTCACAAGATCCTGACAGTGGATGTTGAGGGAGGTTCCCTCCCCATTTTCTTTCTTCTGAGGCATCACCATCCTGGTCTGGGGGCCAACCCAGCCATGAGCTGGGCAGTGGCACATCAGATAATTCATGGAATTTAAAGGGGAAAAAATGCTGTTGTGACCAGGAGTTGAAGGGCTGGTGTGACAATATTCAGCTTTACTCAAAAAGACTTTCCTGTCCTCCTGGAGCTCATCTCCCCTCTCCAGTGACATACAGGCTGCAGGGCTGTCATTCCAGGGATACTTCAGAAGTGTAGTTCGAAGAGCTCTGATATTCCCAGCAGCTCCTTGGAAAGGCACCTACCACCCACTCCCCCCAGAGAACAGCAAACACGGCCAGATATTTGCAAGCTACAGTCATAATGCTCTGAAACAGCTTTTCAAGTCAATTTTGGGAAAGCTATCAGTGATCTTCCTGAGTCTGAAAGGATTTTATATATTTTAGAGCACTTCATCACACACACGGGAAGGTGTCTTTCAGAGATGGCTTCTCTGTTGCTTTAGCATGACACCAAATTGTCTGTGGGATTCACAGACCCTCTGGAGCCTGAGGAAGAGAGAAGTCCTGAGGTCTGTCTGTCGAGTGTCCTTCCACACTCAAGCAGTGGTGCAAGAACTTCCCAACCTGCAGTTTTGCAGGGCACATGACTGACAGCCCTTCTCCACAAGGCATCTGTTGGACCAGATCAGAAATGTTTGCCATGCAAACACCTGTGGAAGATGGAGGAGAGTTCACACAAAGCCTTTTCCTGCTTCTTTGGTGGGAACTCAGATGGGGTAAGACAGGTGAGACAACCCACAGGACACACAGACCTGGGGGATCTGTTTATTCCACAGACCTGGCCTCTTCCAGTTTTGATGTGATTTGTTGCACATGAGGAGCTAAAGCTGCACGGGATCCAGCCTCATCCTGGCTCCTTCATGGGAGTAATTGCTGTCCTTGACTGCTTGTCCTTGGGGCTGCAGTCGGGGGAAAATGGAAGTGCCAGATAAGGAAGAGGTAGGACGGTGAAAGGTGGGAAAGGCATTAAGGTGGGGGCATGATCCAAAGGGGCCAGCTGGGCTCTGGGCCTTGGGAAATCCTGAGGAGGAGGGATGAGGAATCAGCAGTGAATCCTGCCCTGCTCCCAGGGGTAGTAACAGAGCTGCACCACCGTGGTTCCCCATAGATCCAGGCCAAGGGTTCATGTGAGGTGCAGGAGTGGAAGTAACTTGTCTCCCCACTACTCAGGGGAAGTTTCCTACTGTGCTGAAATGCTGAGGCTCTCCCAGAGCCCTCCCATCCCTCACGGCTCTCCTTGCCGTGCCAGTATCCATCTCCAGAGGCTGGCAGGGGCTGGTCTCCTCCACACTGACCCTGTTCCTACCCTGTTCCCTGAGTGTCCTGCTCACCATCAGAGAGACAGCTCAGACAGGGACAGTCCCAGCACCACTGCTCCACACCATGGAAGAGGGAAGGTCCCTCCAGCCCTGCCCACCATCCCCCAGATGCCCGGGACAGCAGCACGTTTTGAACACTCCAGCCCATCTGCCAGCAAGCCCAAAGCTGCAGTGGCTGAGCAAAAACGTCAGGTTGGACATCAGGAGGAACTTTTTCACGGAAGGGGCTGTCAGGGATTGGCAGGGACTGCCCGGGGAGGTGGCGGAGTCCCCACCCCTGGAGGTGTCCAAGGAACAATGGATGTGGCACTCAGTGCTCTGGGCTGGGGGACAAGGGAGGGATGGGGCACAGGGTGGACTCAATGGGCTGGGAGGGCTTCTCCAACCTCAGTAATCCTGGGATTCTGTGAATACAGCCAAGGTGGTCATTTCCAGCAGAGTCTGGGCAAAGCCCCCAGCCCTGCAGGTATCTCTCAGGGAGAAAAGAGCCAAAATTGCAATTCCTGCAGCATGGAAATGCTCAGGGCTGTCCTGCCTGGCACCTGCAGCCATCTCAGCCTTGTGCTGGCTTTACCTGATGTCCCATCGTCTCATGGCTCAACACACACACACACGGTCCATGCCGGCAGCTGGCAGCACCATGCCAAGCTACTGGCAGTTCTGCCCTCAGCGGAGCAGAGGAGATGAGCGGAGCAGAGCGCGATGAGCGGAGCAGAGGGGATGAGCGGAGCAGAGGGGATGAGCGGAGCAGAGCGCGATGAGCGGAGCAGAGGGGATGAGCGGAGCAGAGGGGATGAGCGGAGCAGAGGAGATGAGCGGAGCAGAGGG
>NW_016690499.1:466016-484674 GCF_001604755.1 Lepidothrix coronata | reverse complement strand
AGGTCGGTGCAGCCCCCGTGCCCCAGCTCTGCCCGGACAGGGGGGCTCTGCCCCACAGTCCCACCGCGGCAGCGGGTCCTGGTGGCACAGCACTGGCTCCTCCCCGTGGTGTGGGGGGTCCCTGGGTCCCATCACAGCCGTGCTCTGTGGCTGAGGCTGTGTCACCCGCGGTGCCACCTCTGGCCACCCCAAGACCCTGTTTTCCCCCTGCAGGTTCCCCGCGGGAGGGCTCAGTGAAGAAGCTGCTGTTTTACACCGGGGACAGCGTGGAGGGGAGTGACAGCGGGGCAGCCCCAGGTAGGGGCACAGGGCAGGAACCCAGCGGGGAGTGCTGGGGACAGGGGACACGGCAGGGCTGGGGAGCTGAGGGGACACGTCCCCCCACGTTAGTGGGCAGAGAAGCATCACCTTTCCCTGAGGGACCAAGGGCCACCAACACATCGCTGGTGGCACGGCCAGAGGAGGGTGGCATGGCCAGAGGAGGATGGCACAGCCAGAGGGGGATGGCACAGCCAGTCCCTGCCACAGCCACTGGGTCAGTGCCATGTACCCCCGTGCCAGTCCCAGCCCCCCCTGCCCTGCCTGGGCACAGAACCCTGGATGGCTACGACGATGCCACAGCTGGAACCCTGGATGGCCACGACGATGCCACGGCTGGAACCCTGGATGGCCACAACGATGCCATGGCTGGAACCCTGGATGGCTATGACGATGCCACAGCAGGAACCTCGGATGGCTACGATGATGCCATGGCTGGAACCCTGGATGGCTACGACAATGCCACGGCCATGCCAGAGGAGTCCCCCGCTCCCAGCACTGGGGACATCTCTGAGGGAGTGGCACGGAGGGGCTGGATCTGTGTCCCACCCACAGGTAAGAGGGACCACAGCTGCCCTGTCCCCCCTGGAGAGCCACTCCACAGGGGTTTGGCTGCAGTGGCGAGCTGGGATCTGGCACCAGATCCATGGGGGCTGCAGAAATACCCCAGGTGGGGTCTGGAGGGGGGACACGGAGCTGTCCCCCTCAGGCACCTGCCTTTTCTCTCCCCAAGGTGGGAGCTGCCCCCCTCCAAGTCCCCCCGGAGCCACAGGGGACCCCCCGGGACAGCCCCCGGCGCACATGGACTGTGATGATGTCGGCACTGGCGCCCTGGGGACGTCGCAGTGAGGATGTCCCGGCCATGTCCCATCCCTGGGGACACGTGTGCAGGGTGGGGGGGCTATGGCCATGGAGGTCACGTCTCCCTGACCAGGACTGCAGTGCAGGCAGAAAAGTGCTCTAGTGTAGGGATTTTCTTTTATATCAAAGTGAATTTCTCTTTTTTCCTATTAAAACCCCAAACTGGCTGAAGACTCACTCCCAAGTTGGCACCTCACTCCCAGGTACATCACCCATCCCTTGGGGATGTGGGGCAGGAGCTGGTACTGCAGATACATCCCTGGGCACGATGGGATCAGGGGGAAGAGCACAGTCTCCTGGGATTGGCTCCAGGGTCTTTATTTCTTTATTTGGCATTGACAAACCCATACAGTTACTCCCACCAACACTGTGGGGAAAAAGGAGAAGACAGGAGCTGGACATCTTGCAGGTGCAGCAGGGTGTCCTCCCTGTGCCCCCCTGTGTGGCACAGGCTCAGACTCACGTGGCAGCACCAAGAACTAGGGTGGGAATGGCTCTGGTTTTTGGAAGGACCTTTCCTAAAGGATTGGAGCTCTCCTGAAGGAGGGAATTGCCTTCCTGCCGCCTGGCTGGACCCCACGGTGGCAGGGCAGCCGGGCCATGGCCCCCACCTCTGGCACATCATGCTCCAGGAGGTTCCTGATCTTCAGATCGGGCTTCAGGGCCTGGAGAGCGGCCAGTTCCTGCAGCACGTCCTGGCTTAACCCATCCGTGCTCAGCCTTGGGATGGAGGAAGGAGGAAAAGAGGAGAAGGTGTTAAACCTTGTTAGGAGGGAGGTGTTCAACCACCCAGAATGCTGGTGCCCCCAGCAATGGGGATGCTGGGCATGGAAAGGGGCCGTGCCAGGGCCCTCACCCCAGGGTCCGCAGTGGGCAGGCGGGATGCCGGAGCTGCTGGCAGAGATGCAGGATGCCATCAGCTCCCAGATCGTTGTCACTCAGGTCCAGGCAGGTGAGATGAGGCCCCTCCAGCAGCTGTGCAGCCAGGGCTGGGCAGCAGGCGCCCGTCAGCCGGCAGCTCCCCAGCCTGTGGGACCAGGGAAACAGGGAAGGGGGGGTTTGACCATCCGGCGGGTGAGCTGTTCCAGGTGGGAAGGAGGGAGCTCTGGTTGGCCCCTTACCGCAGCGTCTGCAGCGGGCAGGCGCGGTGCTGGAGCCCCTGGCACAGCAGCTGCACCCCGGCATCGCGCAGCCCCTCGCTGAAGGACAAATCCAGCTCCTCCAGCCACGGGCTGGTGCCCAGCACGGCAGCGAGGTCCTCACAGCAGCTGCTGGTGAGGCGGGAATAACGCAGCCTGACGGGAACCCGTGCAAAAGATCATCCAGTGGCACCAGGACGTCTGAGGGCCCCCAGTGCCACCCCACCATGGTGACAGTCCCCACCGTGGTGCCACTGCTCTGGAGCTCCTTGCCCTGGGACAGGGGGGATAGAGGGACAATTCCACCCCAAAGGGACTCCTTTCAGGCACTTCCCCAGCTCTCCGCTCCAGCCTGTGGGAGATGCCCGTGGGATGCCGGGGGGTTCTGGGGGTGCCAGGGCCACTCACCGCAGGACGCGCAGGCGGCAGCCAGGACGCCGCAGACCCTGGCACAGCAGGCGCACGCCGCGGTCGCCCAGCGCGCCGTCGCCCAGCTCCAGCTGCGCCAGGCTGGGGTGTTCCGCCAGCAGCGCCGCCAGCTCGGCGCAGCAGCTCTCGGACAGCCGGCACCACTGCAGCCTGCGGGAGAACCACGGGGAAAGGCAGGCTCAGCACACCCATCCCAGCTGCTCACCCGCCCACCAAACCCCAGGGAACACACCCTCCCACAGCCAAGCGGGCCCGGCCTCACCCCAGCCACGTGCTGCTGTCCCCAGGGAGCAGCGGGGCACTGCGAGGGGTGACCATGCACCCACACAGCTCCTGTCCCTTCTGCCCAGGGCACCACCCACCCACCCACTCCCCTCCGGTTCGGGTGCCCCCACCCACACCCCCATCCCAGCCGCGGTTTGGGCTCAGCGCCGAGCGCACGTCTCTCACCGGAGCACCCGCAGGGCACTGCCTGGGTGCCGCAGTGCCCGGCACAGCAGGTGGATGGGGCAGTGCAGCTCCTCCTGCCGCAGCTCAGCGGTGGCACCAGGACGTCCTCCAGCTCCCGAGGCTCCAGAGCTGCAGGGGGACAGAGCCGTGGGGCACAGGCAGCCCTCACTGGTGCCAGGAGCTCCTGGCTTTGACACTGTCACACAACCCCCCGAGCAGAGCCTTCAGCTCATAGGAGGGCTCCTCAGGAGGGACCTCTGTGGCTTTGGAGGTGCGAAGGATCACAAGTGTTACTTCTGGAGCCACCTGGGGTGACTTAAATCACAGGGTGCACTTAACATTTCTGCACCAGGGATCTCCCCTTTGCCTGTGAGAAGGGGGACGTGAAACCAGAGCGACACCTGCACACAGGTGGGTCTGGTCAGGCTTGGGAAGTCGAGCCAAGATGCTCTATCTCCACCAATCCCACAACATGCTGTGGACAGGGGAGCCCACATGCTCCTTGTGCTCCCCAAGAATAAATAAAATCCTCCACTGAGGAACTAAACCCCCAGGGAAAGGCCAAGCTGGTGTTTGGGTGGAAGGAGCTGAAATGCCTTTAAAACCATCCTTTGGGGCAGAGGAGGAGAAATCTTTGCAGTTTGGGGTCACCAAAGCAAGGAGGGGCAGGACTTACCAGGGCACCAACGCATCCAGCTCCACCCTAGGATCCTGCTGGTGGAAGGAGCATCCCCGGAGGGTGACACAGCCCAGCCCAGCCCACTGCTGGATGCAGAAGGAAAGTGCCACTTGGTCGTAGAGAGTCAACTTCATGTCCTGCAAGTCCAGCTCACTGAAATGACCCAACGCACTTTGTGCAAAGCTCTTCTCATTCATCTCGAACAAGAAGTGGAAAGTGTCCAACTCCGAAATCTTCAGCGCTTGGCTGGGGTGGGAGATGCTCCTGTGCCTCCCCTGAAGCCACTTCAGCAAGTCTTCCCTGGCTTGTGGTGAAATCCTGCACCCAATGGTTTTGTCCACATACTCCATGGATTTTTGGCTGACTAAACCAAAGAGGAACTGCACTGTTACATTCAAATCCTTCCTGGACTCACTGTAGCTTTCTAGTAACTTACTTACATCCTTCTCAAGCCCCCCCAAGTCACTGACCGTTTCCTCATCGTCCTCCAGAACATAAAACATCGCTGCAAAAAACTCCTGGAGGTGCAGATGGGTGAAGCCGTAGACCTTCCCGTGGTCTCCACCTTCCTTTGAGATTTTCTCGTTGAGGAAGAGGGGAAGAAGGTCTGGCTGGCCCAAGCCACGGTCCCTGATCTCCTTCTCCTCAAAGAGGACCTTGTGCTTCCAGATGCCATCGGCAGCCAAGGAGCAAAGCCGGAGAAGGAACCTCTGGAGGACCTGTGGATTGTCCCTGTCCCTGTGCTTCAGTAACTGGGAGAGGTAAGACATGGTCATCCTTGTGGTGGCTTTGGAGCACTCAAGGAGGTTTTTCTTCCTGCAAAGCTCTTGTTCAAGGATGGTGCAGACAGCCCAGCTCATGACGGGGATGACGCACAAGCTGTAGAGGATCTCATTGCCTCTGGCAAACCTGAAGGCCATGTCAGCTTTGTTGGCATTCTCAAAATATCTGTGGAAATATTCCTCCCTCATGGCTGCTGAAAATCCCAGTATCTCTGCGTAATACTCCCCCTCCAGGCACTGCCCCAGGCTTTGAAGAGCCGTTGGCCTCGTGGTGATGAGCAAAGAAGCCTCTGGGAGAACAGTCCCCTTCAACAAGCTCATCAGGGTGGTTTCCAGCGGCTTCACCTCCCTAGGGTCAAAGCTCAGCTCAGCCTCAGGCTGAACCAACGAAAATCCCAGGGCCTCGAAGCCATCAAAAACGAACAGGATCTTCTGGTCATCCAGGATCCCCCCAGCCGGCACTCGCTGGTGAGGGCAGCACTGTGAAACCAGGTCTGCCACACTCGCTTCCTTGGGAAGGGCGATGCCTTTACAGTCAATGCAGAAGACACAGTCAAACTGCTCGTGGAGGGTCCCTTCTCCCCACTCCACCATCACCTTCCTGACCGTCGTCGTCTTCCCCATCCCCGGGGCCCCCACCAGCACCACGACCCGCGGTGTTTGCCCGTCCTCGTCGGGTCTGAACAGCGTCTGTGCGGTGACGGTGGCTGGTCCATTGCTGGTGCTGGCACATCCCACAGCTCCACGCTCAGCCCCGTGCCCGCTCCCAGGCTCCCTGGCGATGGTCAGGGCGGTGTAGTGGCTGCGGATGGATGGGTTCTCCCCGGGACTGGAGGCCCCTGCTCCGTCTCGGAGGAACTCCCGGACCATGTGCTCTCTGTAGTTCCGCTTGTACTCTGTGCCAATGAGGAGAACAGTCAGTCCCAATCCCAGACGAACTCCCAGCCAGCCCAACTGCACTCCTGACACACCAATGGACACTCATTCCAACACTCAGACCTTTCCTAAGTCTGGCAGAGGCAATAAGGACATAATCTGTGAGGGTTTAGGGTTGCAGGGGTTCTCCTCCTGGGTGCCCTCAACATCCTGATCCACCAACCCGTTTCAACCATCCTCATCCACCTGGGAGCAAATGCAACTGCCTGGGGCCAGCTGCAGCCTCTGTCCCCTTCCACTCACGCTGCCGGGGACAAAGCCCGGGCTGTGCAAGCACTGTGCCTGGGCTCCTGGCTCCAAAGCACGGAGCTCTGCAGAGATATCCTTAATGCCCATCCCAGGAGGAAAGGATCTGCCTGCCTGGGAAGTGCTGAGAGCGCTGGATGAGCTTTAAAGTCACTTCCAACCCGAACCATTTTGTGGTTCCATGATTTTAAACAATGCATTTATCGAGGAGTTACAAGCCCGTGTAATTCAGTGCAAGGATGAGCTGCCTGGACAGAGGTGGTGACACTGTTCCCTAGCACTGCTCAAACTGGGAATGCCCAGGCCCATGGCAGCAGGTGGGGAGGCTGCTCAGGGATTCCAGGCTATTCACAGCCCCTCCTGGGTAGCTGGGCTTGGATTTTCACTGCAAGAACTTTCTGCTGCCAGGTAAACCCACCTTGGCTGCTGCAGCAAGTCACTCCACTGTGAGAAACGTCCTTCATCCTGCTTTCCCGGGAGTTCAAGGCAAGGAGAAATGGCTGCTGCCCAAACAGCCACTGGGTTTTGCTGCTGTGTAGCCCTTTCCTCCTTCTCCAGCCGTGGGTGGGTTGTAACTGGGGCTCTAGGAAAGGAGAGAGGCTCCTTTAGGAGCTTTGGATGCTCAGGGATGAAATGAGTGTGAGCCTGTGCTGTGACCTGATCTCCTGGTTTTCCTGCTCTAGTTTATGGACTGGGTACCTGTGTCTGGATTAGGAGGGGGTAACCCTCTTGATGATTTTATTTTCCATGAGCGATAATTTTCTTTCCATGATGGAAAAACAAAATGCTTTAGGACGATGTGTTTAGCAAAGTTGCCTTTGAGAAACACCGGGGAAGGGAGAAAGGATGTTTTAAGGCACATTGGGAATTTAAGGACTCCTTATTGACTCTTTATTTCCCTGCTCAGAGTCAAACATCTCCTGCTTGCAGAACATCAAATAATTCTGGGAATAACTGCTTCTCTCTAAAGGAAATGGTCTCAAGTTGTGCCAGGGGAGGTTCAGACTGCATATTAGGGAAAACTTCTTCACAGAAAGGGCTGTCCAGCCCTGGCACAGGCTGCCCAGGGTTCTAAAAGCCACGAGGATGTGGCACTTGGGGACACAGGTTAGTGGTGGCCTTGGCAGTGCTGGGGGAATGGCTGGACTCCATGGTCTCAGGGGGCATTTCCAGCCTGAACAATTCCATGATGTTCCTTCCCTAGGATGCTGCTGCCCCCAACGTCCCCCAGTGGGTTTTGCAGGGGGGCTGCCCAGGAGCCAGGGTTGTTCTTATCCCTGCTAACTCCTCCTGGGGTGTGGTGTGAGCAGGAGGGAGGAGGAAAATCCAGCAGCACCATTTCTGAAGGTTTCCCACTCCCTCTGACCTTGAAAAAGCCATTTTCACCTTGCTGTGTCTTGGTCTGGAATGCTGCTCACTGTGCCTGTGCTGCGTTAGGGGGGATGTGACCCACTTTCCAGGGGTCCTTCCCATGCCTGGTGCCACGGGATTTTGGAGCCCTGCCCAGCTCTGGGGCTGCTTCCCTGCCTTCTCCTCTCTGCCATGGGGAGGGGTGGGGGGGGAGGTTATTGTTTTTACAGCTCATTTCCTTTGCTTCCCTTTTTCCTACCTCAGTAAAACACGTTTCTTAAATTCAGAATTTAAATATAATGCCAACTCAAGTCTGAGGCCTCTGAAAGCATCACGTGGGGCTGTTTATCTCCCGAGGCAGAGGCAGCATGTGTGAACACAAGGAAACTGCTGCCAGAACCCCCTGGCCTCGGCTCATCCAGGCTCTGGGGAACGGAGCTGGCGATTTCCACTTGCAGGAGGCTCCCTCCCTCCTCCTGCCACACTGAAGATATTCCTGCCTGATACAGAAGTGGCAGAAAGGTTTTACTAGTCCTGGAAGCAGCAGTTCTCCTGCACTGAATCATGGATTTCCACCAGCTTTGCAGGAATTCAGCCCCTCTCTGCTGCTGGCAGTAAATCAGTAAATTTGGGAGGCGTTACGAAGGGGAGCAGCTGTTTGCAGCCATGGAAAGGTCCTGGATGTGCCTGGCACAAGCCCCTAGAAGAGCAGGAAGTGCTGGCACTGCTGGGTGCAGGAGCAGGAAGTGCTGGCACTGCTGGGTGCAGGACCAGACAGGGAAGAGAGGGAACATCAGCATCAGCCACAGCTAATCCCATCCGTGCCAGCCTGTCTGAGCCCAGCCGGCTCCTGGAGCCAAGGACTACAGCAGGATAACCTTGCTCATCCCTGCTCCACGGGGGTATGGGGAGCTGCATCTGAAACCAGCCCCTGGAAGCACAGCCTTTCCCGGGAGATTTGGGTTCTTGCATCCAGCTCCTTGTTCTGCAGTTCACTTCAAACGAGGGCAGAATTGTCCTTTACAGTGGGATTTAAGCAGCCTGAGTACTTTTAGGCATGACACGCACCTGGCTTGGATCTGGTGGGCAGTTTGGCAGAGCCAGAGAGGGTCAAGGAACAAAATCCTGAATTTTCTCTGGAGTTTCAGCCCTTCTGCACTGAGTTTGTCCATGGCTGAGCTGATGCCTGGCTGCCATTCATGGGAGAGAGGAAACTCAGCGAGCACAGAGGTGAAGTGAGTTATTCTGCAGGCAGCTGAGCTGACAAAGTTGTTTCTCATGGATTTCTGGGTGTAATCTCCATAAAATATCAAGTCTTTGTCCAAAATTACATGAGGGTACTGATGGAGGAAGATGGGCAAGCAGCACACAGCCTGTGTGCTCTGAAATAAGGGCTAGAAAGAGCTCTAGACAATCCCAGAACCTGCTGTGGTTTGGGATGCAAGCAGGATGTGACCCAGTCTTGGGAATTTGAGCCCTGTGCCTGGCTGGAGGGGTGAGGCTGTAACAGGGAGGGCCCTTTGCTTTTAGCTGGTGTGGATGAGGAGGAGGAGCAGGCTGTGCCTGGCAGTGCCTGGCTGGATGACAGCGCTCCGCAGCGGGACCGGGCTGTGTGCCCGGCTCCAGTCTGGCCTTGGGCTGCCTGCAGCCTCTCCCGGACCTTGTGGGAGTTTGGGAAGGGGGGGCAGACTCCAGCACCCTGGGGCGAGGGGGAGTTTGGGGAGAAGGGAAGCAGAGCTGGTACAAAACTACCCCAAGGTGCAGCATTTCAGTGTCCTCCTTCCACTAAGCAGAGCTTCTCCTTAGCAGTACATTCCTGAACTCCCTGCTGGGGATCATCTCACTTGGAAATCCCTTATCCTGGTCTTTTTCCTGTGGTCTACACACAGGCATCCCAATTTATCAGGCTGGCCCCCTCCCATTTTTCCTGCCCAGTATGTCCCCCCCACTTTGTTGCCCTGTTCCCTGTAATTGCTGCAAACCCAGGCAGGATTTGGAGGAGAAACAAGCAGAGCAGGCAGAGGGGTCAACACTGCAGGGACAGCCCTGAACTGCTGAGCCAGCTCAGCCCCAAACGACAGGGGATGTGGAGATGCAGCTGGGCTGCCTTAACCACCCTGCGGCCCCCCCTTGGCATCCTGCCCCCCCCCCCCCAGATCCCAGCCCTTCCCTCCGGATTGGAGCGCCCTCTCCCCCCCTCCCTGCTCTCCATCTTCATGCAGTCTGCAGAGGTGCATTGTGGGAAACTCCCAAGTTTCCCCCCCTCCTCTGCCTGCCTCCCTCCCTCCTCTCTGCGCAGAGCCAGCTCCCAAGGTGTGACTCGTCCAGCCGAAGGACAGAGGTACGGGATGGCGCTGGGCCGGGGGGTGAGGGGCGGAGGGGCCGGGGGTCCCGGCCCTCGGCAGGGGGATGTGCAGATGTCCCGCCCGGGGTGACAAAGCGGAACAGAGACACGGAGCTACCTGCTCAAGGTGAGTGCCCAGCTCCTCGCAGCCGCCCGGGACGGAGGCCGGGGTTGCCATGCCGGCCGGCTCCGGAGCGGGGACCCGCACAGCTCTCCCTGCCGGAGGCAAAACGCGCCTTTTTAACCCAAAACGAGGAGCCCGGCGAGGACGGCTGGCCCCCAGCGGCTCCCTCCCCGTGTCCTCAGCTCCCGTGTTCTGCTCCCTGAAGGTCAGGCAGCCAGAGAGGCTGTTCCTGCAAACGCACGGGAGCCTCCTGCCTGCTTCCTGCCTGCGGCTTCCCGCTGCCTCCCGTACCTGCTGCCCCTGCGGGATGTGCCGCGCTGCCGATCCCAGCCGCGCTGCCGATCCCACTGCCCCCGCCGGGCTCCGGAGAGGGGAAGGAGAGGGCCCGGCTGCGGCAGAAACGCTCCGGAGGCAGAAGGGCTGAGCGGCCGGGGAAGGAGCCGGCCATGTGCCGGAAACAGGGCTGCTGGGAGGGAGGAGGGGGAGCAGCATCCCGGGCTAGACCGTTCCAGCCTTGGCAGGAAAGCTGGTACACTTCCCTGGAACGTTTTGAGCGGTTTTCCCAGCTGGTTGTGGTTTTTTTTGTTGTTTTGTTTTGTTTTGTTTGTTTTTTTTTTTTTCCCCTCCTATCTGCATGAGTTTGCTTGCCCTTCTCTCTGCCTGGATTTCATGGCTCTTCTTTAATTCCGTCAGTGCTGAGGCAGGAGGAAAGCGTGCCCAGGAACAGCCAGCAGCTTGGCTCAGCCTTCACCTTTTCCAAGGAAAGGGGGGTGTTCTGCTAGGCAGGAGGCCTTTGATATCAGGGAGGGGGGGTATCCTTTGATATGACCCCTGGCTTGTGCTGGAAAGGAGCTCACGAAGGGAAATCTGCCCCACCCCCCCCAAAAAAAAAACCCCAAAACCAAAAAGGAGAAAGATGAGCCAATAAGTGCCTATTTTAAGGGAGAATATTGCACCGAAAGGGGTGGGAGGGAGCAGGATACCAGACCAGGGCTCCTGAGTCACGGTGTGTGCTTCCAGGGAGAAAACGCTTTGGGAACGTCTCAGGCTTTTCAGTCCCTGCTCTCTGCGCACCCATGTGCATCCCCGTGTTTGCAGGGACTTGTTGATTTATTCGCTCCTGTTTACTTCTCTGCCTACCTGGTGGCTTCTGGGGGAGGGGAAGAAGGAGGATTTTTTTAAAATTGAATCGAGGTCAGCTTGGAAAAACTTGGGTATTGGGACAAGAGGAGGAAGCCTCCCCGTAGCCGCCCCCCGGCACAGCCCCGCTTTCCTGGGTGGGGCTTGGGCAGGATGCCGTCAGGAGAGGGAGGATGGACTCCGCTGGATTAAGCTCCCTGCTCCATCTCAAGCCTGACCTCCAAAAGTCTGACCTTCACAGGTTTGACCTTCAGCGTTCTCCATCTGTCCTTTCTCAGCCACGGTGCTCAACACCAGCCTCTAACCCCGTGATACTATGGAAGGATGGGGGAAGAAATTCCAGATTTCCTCTGCATTTGGATACTCATCCCTCTGCATCCATCCCCTCCGCTGGGGGCTGGCGAGTGCCCTGGCACAGTCTCCCCATCCTGGGTTGGGTGTAGGGACAGGCAGACAGGGCAGAGGGAGGGATGGAGCTCTCTGGGCAGGGATTTCTATGCTGGAGGAGCTTTGGCCATCCTTCCCAGATCTCATTCCCAGCTTTCTGCAGGGAATGAGAGCGCTCTGGTTTTGCTGCACAAGGGAAGGGATGGGTTTTACCCCGGAGCATGCCAGGAGCCTGCCTGGAAGGTCACTGCCTCGTGTGGAATTGGCCCCTTGTCTGCCTGCAGTGGCTTCTTACGTTTCAGCTGCAGAGCAACAGTTTCCAGGCTGACGCCTGCAGATCCGGGGGCTGCCAGATTCCAGACCCAGCTCTGCACGTGTGGAATTGCCTCCAGAATCTTTTTGCTGGCCACAGCTGAGCTGCAAAGGGGGGGATGGCATGAAAGCCTGGTGTGATCCTGCATCAGGCAGAAGGGATGGATGCCCATAAGCTGGGGAGCGATGATAAATTTTCTGCTGCTTCCTGCAGTGGTTGGGGTTATTTTACTGTGTCCCATACATGCCTCATCCTTTTTTGCTTGAGAGTACTGAATTTGGGATACTGGCCTCAGGAAGAGGCCTTAGAAGCAAGATCTGTCAGAAAGGAAACCAGCCTTCTGCAGCTGGGAACTGGCCTGTGGCTGCTCAGAGAGCAGCACCCCAATTTGGAAGCATCTCTCCTCTTGCCCAAGGCTTTTCCCAAGTGCTGGCAGGCTCAGGGTAAGGAGGAGTGCTTTGTGGTGGGAAGGAATGGATGTCCACCCTTATCCAAGAGGCAGGGAAAACTTGCTGACCCTCTCATGTCATCCCTGAGCTGGCACCACAGACGCAGAGGTGAGCAGAGACCCGAGGCCTGCCCCATGGCCCCAGCCAGGGTGTTAGGGTGGATGTGGGAAATCTCTATTCCCTGGGGAGCATTTTGGGGGTGTACCCTCCCTCCTGGGCTGTAACCTCCCTCTGCATGGTTGAGCAGAGCCAACATGGTGCAGACCTGCAGGAGCTGGAGGAGGGAGAGTCGCTGATGCCAAGAGATGGAGCTGTGCTTGGTGGGGTGATTGTTACCTTTGCAATAGCAGGAGGCTCCTGGGCTGGCTTCTCCTGGACTTTGGGGCTCTGGTGACCTGCCTTCTGGTGTCACAGGAGGTCCCAGACTGCCCCCAGGAAAGGCTGTGCCACCTCTCAGTGCAGTAACTCGTCCCCAGTGCCACAGAGTCCCTGGTATTGAATTTTTGGCTCTGGAAGGGCTGGAAAAGCATTATAAAAAACTGAAATGAGTGTGTTTGGAGAAGTCAAGACCTGAGGAGGTGCCCAGGGTAGGGTGCAGGATGCACCCAGATCCCTGTGAGGTGTCACACTCGTGGGTTAAAGCTCCATGATTCCTGTTGCTGCTGCACATCTTGTACTGCATCTCCCGACCTGTTCCCGATTGAAACCACTCCAGTGCTTTGATACAGTGTCCTGACAAATAACCACCATGGAAAAAAAGTCATTCTGCCTGACAGTCCTTTCCTTTGTTCCCTGAATTTCTGTCTTGGGGTGAGGGGTGCTCAGTTCTGCCAGGGAGAGGCTTAAGACCCACTGAAGGGTAAAAACTACCATTTTGTTCTGCTACAAAAAATAGAACAGCATTTAGTTCTGTGTCTGAAGGGGGATCAAACCCAGGATTAAAGCTGGGCCAGCACAGCAAAGTGAGGTGCTCTGAACCCTCTTCTGGGGGCATGTGGACTGTGTTAGGGCCCTGAGGAGCCAGGCTTTGCAGCGGGGTATTTCCAACCCAATCTCAGCAAAGTGTTTTCACATCCTCTTAAATCCTGGAAATTATTTTCCTGTAAGATGTGTCCGAGGGTGCAGCTGCACGGCGGGGGCTGGTGGCACTGGAATGGGTGACCAGGCGGTTGTACAGCCTTGCCAGGTGTGAATCCTCCCCCCGACAGCAGGTCGGGCCGTGCCGGGTGTACCTTGGTGCCCACCCAGAGCACGTGGCTGGAGCACAAAACCTCCTGTTTCCCACGACTGTTTTGGTGATGCCTTGGTTTTGCTGTGCACGTGGCTGTGTACAGGCAGGGGGGGCTTACCAGGGCAGGTTGGAGCTGTGTTTGGGGTTAAAAACCCCAAAAAGAACAAAAGCTTAGCCCCTGGCAGGAGTGTGGTGTGTCTGCAACGCCTCCTCCCTCTCTTGGAGAATAAAATGTCTGCCACGTCCCTCCCAGGAGGCCTCTGGGGACAGGAGGTGTGTGGCTTGCAGAGGTGGCACTTGGCTCAGAACTTGTCATCTGCAGAGGTCATGGTGTGGGAAGAGACCATAAATGTCCTTTCTCTGGGCTCTTCCTGGCGGGGAGTCTGAAGTGCTGTGTCACCTGTGTGGGCAGCGTGGCCGGGCAGCCTCCAGAGAGGACACTGGCACCGGTGTTACAAGCCACCTCTGTGCAGTTGGTGACCCGGGGTCTGCATCCCACAGCCCTTCCCTTTGCAGCAAAAGCTGCCAGTTTTGCTGGGCCACAGGAGCCCGTCCTGTTCCCACATCTCACCCTGGGGCCAGGTATAACCCAATCACCCGGGCTGGGAGAGGTGACACAGCTCAGTGACAGTGGGAGAGAGGAGGGGTTGGTCCTGGCCACGCTCTGGGGGCTGTGGGGGTGGTGGATGCTGGTTTTTGGTCGTTGCCAGCCCCAGCTGGACCAGCGGTGAGTGTGCTGGGACTCGGAGCAGCCGCAGGAATGCCGCAGCCGCGGAGCAGAGGCTGTGCTGGCAAATCTCCCCCTGTGGCAGCAATTTGAGGCTGCTGCCACTGTTAAAATACTTCAGCGTCTGACAGTCTCCATGTCAAGATTCAAAGGGCTTGTTTGAGAGGGAAATGTTTAATCCAGGGCTGGGGAAGGGGAGGGAGGGGGGATGTGGGGAGTAGCAAACAACAGATTGGGAAAAGGATTCATAAATATCTCATCAGAGTGAAGTGGGTC
Organism: Lepidothrix coronata; assembly: GCF_001604755.1. Classification (NCBI taxonomy): domain Eukaryota; kingdom Metazoa; phylum Chordata; class Aves; order Passeriformes; family Pipridae; genus Lepidothrix; species Lepidothrix coronata. The sequence continues at coordinate 470,493 of NW_016690499.1, read as the reverse complement.
AATGGTGTTTGCTGTGACTTGGTGCTGCTGTCTCCGAGGGTTGGATTTGGGAGGGCTGGGAAGCACAGCAGGCTCCTGCACAGCCTGTTCCTGGTGCACTGAGGCTGTTTAAAAGCATCTGTGACAAGTGACTCCGCTGGCGTGGTGCTCGCGTTGTGTTTCATCACATTCGCTGTGCGTTGCGTCAGGAGTGGGGGGCTGAAACAGCCTGGGAGGGAGCTAAAATCCTCCTTGGGGAGCTGCTCACGGCAGCTGAGCGAACACAAGCTCCTTATGTAAAGCTGCTTTAATATTTATGGTAATATCAAGAGGCGGTGCATTACCTCATCTGTCTTCACAGCACTTCTTGGGGACGGGAAAGGCTTAGTCACTACTCTGCCATCGCTCCTCTTGGGTGCTTGCCTGGCATCTCCCTGCCTTTAACGTGTTTTTTCCCCCAGCAGCTCAGAAAAGGGGAGAAATGCTATTTTTCTCCCGTTGGAACTGGAGAGTTGAAGTGCTGGGAAACAAAATGTGCTGCTCAGTTGCAGGAGGAGGCTGGGAAGGGGCAGGGGACTGGACACAAATCCTCCCGGCCCTGACAGATCACTCCACACGTGGCAGAGGGAGCAGGCACAGACCCCTGAGGACACTTCCTGAAGGACAGGGTGGTCCCAGGTGCGTTCCTTAGGGGTTAGACAAGAAGGTGGAGGAGAGCAGGAAGGGGAGAGCGCTGGGAAAGGAGCTCCCTCCCCTGTGCTGGAGAAACGCTCAGCCACCTTTGGTGCCAACTGGTGTTTCCTTGTGGAGAGCAAAGGTGTGTCTGCTGTGTGCACTAGTTAATGAGTGCTTTTTTTCCAGACATGTAGGAATGGCAAAGAAGGGAAGAGGAGATTAGGGTATAATCTTAGTCTTTCCTGCCATTTCTGAGTCTTTCTGCCCAGCATTGCTCCAGCTCAGATGTCGTCCGTAGCTATTTCTGAGATGAATGGTTTCAACCAGAGGGCACCTGGAGTGTAGGGGTGGACCTTTGGTGTGGGATAAATCCTGATACATAACCCCACTGTGCTGGTTGAATCCTTCCTGGCTGACCGTCTCAGTGTGGCAGCTGAGGACCCGATGGAAGTGTGCTGCTTTCCATAAAAGAAGGAATACCCTACGGATGAGCTTCCTGCCACACCCCACACCCCGGGGCAGCTGCTTGGTCTTGCAAAGTGACTGACTTTTCCTTCCAGACTGCAGCAGGAGGGGAAGATGAGGGGATCTGGGGATGGGATGGGGCTGGTCCCTGCAGAGGGAAGAGGCCATCCTGACGGAGCAGTGCTATGGCACAGCTTGGCAGTGACTCATCCGCTCCTTCGGAGCAGGATTGATGCAGCTTTCATCTGCGCACGCAGGAGACAGATGAATAGATGTGTTTGCTAATTTGCTGGGAACTGAGGCAGAAAAGGTGCCCTTCAGGGAGCCAAGGAAAGCTGTTCTCCCCTCTGCCTGTTGCTCAGGCTGAGGGCAGCTTGTTGCGCTGGGTGAGTCCGACTGCGCTGACCTTGAGAGCTGCAACAACCAGGAGCATCCCAGGAGATCTGTGGTGTTTGTGTGCCAGTTCTTGCAGCAGCAGGAATTTGGAAGGCTTTTCTTTTTTCATTTTTCTCCTTTATCCCTGGTTTTATTGTGCCTGCTCCTTTTTCCCAGCCTGAGAAAGAGCTGGGTTAGCTGCTGGCAATGAAAAGCTCCCTGAAAGGGCACTGATTGTTAAACAGAAATGGCATGGAGGGGGGGAAAAAGGGAGGAAATGAAGCTTGTCTCCCACAAAACCTTGTTCCCAAGTGCTGCTGCCTGTGTAGGAGGCAGAGGCAGAGCTGGAAGGGGGAGGAATGGGTAGCCAGGCAGAGACAGCAGCTGATGAGGAGAAGGGAGGAATAAATAGATGTGAGGAGCTACAAAGAAGAAAGCAAAGGTAGAGAAATGTGTCATTAGAGAAAAAACTTTGTGTGATGGAATGAGGGAAGAAGAGGAGACAAAGGGATGGGGGGGGAACCCTCATGTGCAGGTTTAGTTTTTGGCTATGAGAAAAGCACCTTTCAGTCTGGGGTGGGAGACAGAAGTGCTAAATATCAGCACATGATCGTGCCCATGGAAGTACAGGAGTGGAGAGTGGATATGATTCCCAAGGCAGGGAGTCTGGGAGGTACTTAACAGCATGAAGAGAGGGTTCAGTACTGTGATGCAAGGGGATGCTGTTAAGAGTCCCCAGTGTCCTGAGGAGCAGGAGGAGTCAGGCCAAAGGGTCTGGAGAGCTGCTGGGCAATCCTGTGGCTAATTCCAGTGATGGAAAATCACAGACAAAAGCCCTTTTATGTGGGCACTTAAGAACTGGAGATATTGATTTTTGGCTTAGTTTGGTTTCTACATCTTTTAAAACCTTTTCTGAGCTGTGTGAGGGGTTTGTGTTTCTTTTAGATGGAAATTCACTTAGAATCAAGAAATTCTGTTTGTGGCAGTGCAGGGCATGGCAGCAGGACAAGGCTCCATGGCCCAGCATGGGCTTTGAGCAAAACCAGCTCTCCTTCTCTCAGGAACCTGGAAATTGGGTCAGTGAGGGCTGTGGATAAACTGTGGGGTACTGGGCTGTGCAGGGTCCCCATTTCTCAGCAAAAAAGTGATTTTGCCTGCTCTGTGATTTACCCCATTTCCATAGGCTGCACGTGGCTTTCCTAGGGAAAGAGCAGAATTTCTATGCTTGTTCCAGGTGCTATAACCACACGAATATCAGTGTGTGAGTAGCCCAGCTAATTGATATCAAGGCGACTAAGCAGGTAATTCAATATTTATGCCACAATCGATCCGACTCTTCCCGCTTTAACCTCTGAGCCCGCTTTGGTCCTGGGCTCCACTTACTATTTCTTTGTGTCCTCTTTGTGCTGGGTGGAAAATGAGGCTAAATTCATCACAAACCAGAGGAGCAGAGTCCTTGTGAGTGACTGTGAGCAGCCTCAGCCCTGGATCCATGCAGGATTTGTACTGACAGAGCAGTAGGAATGCTCTCTGAAAGCAGCAGAAAAAGGTGAGGCAGGTGATATCTATAGAAATATTACAAAATGAGCAGTGAGAAGAAAATATTCTTGCACTTGGCCGTGTTTACCTCTCAAGTCCCAAGCCACAGAGAAGGTCTGAAGCTTGGTGAGCATCTGGGATGGTGTTTGTGTGGTACAAGGTGCCCAAGTGTCTGATACCCCTTCAGCGATGTGTGAGGGGAGAGCGGTGGAGTCTGGGCTTCCCAAAATGGTTTAATATCACAAACTCAGAAATGCAGGTACTGTCCAGCTGCACTCAGTGAGGCTATGGGGTTTTTATGGTCACCAGGCCTGGTGCAGCATGAGGAGCTGAACTTGAAAATCCTTGTGGGTGCCCTCCAATTTAGGATATTCAATGAGAGCTATGGAATTCCGTGATTTTGGTGCAACAGTTCCCTCAGTGACTGGGCTGGAGCAGCTGGTGGCCACTGAGCAATGGCTTACAAGGGAGAGCAGGAGAGGGGGCTGTTTCCATCTCATACTGGGCCATAAAGGGATGCCCAGCTTTGCTCTAGACCCAAACCTGGCATTTTTGTGAGCAGGTTTCCTGCAGGACAGCGTTCCTGCCTAGATGGACATGAAACCACCACATCTGTCAGCCTGTTTTCCAGAAGAGTCAGCAGCACAGACTGCAACCTTGGGACCTCCTTCCTGTCATTAGAGGAGAGATGTGCATTCTGAGCCGCTTTGGAAGGGATCTCTGTTTGTTGAGGTTTTTGAGGAGCCTCTCCAGCTCTCAGTCCAGACAGGTGATAAGCTCCGGTTTCCCTTAGCAGGCAGAAAGCTCCCAGCAGGCTCCTGGCAGCGCTGAAGGTCAGTGGGAGGCAGTGAAGCCGGTGGCTCGGATCCCACCGCTGCCTCTGCTGCCTCTGCTTACTCACTATTTCCCAGCTGGGAGCTGACCTGGTGCTGCCAGAGCCTGATGGCAAAGTGCCCAAAGTGCCCAGCGCCGTGTGCTCTCCTCCATCGCCTGGGTCTGCGGCCACGGGAGCTCCATCCCTGGCTTACCCTGCCCTGCCAGGTTTGGGGAGGGGATGTTTTTGTGGTGGTTCTGCAACCCTTCAAAGCCCACTTCCCAAACTGAACTTGGGACAGTGCTGCAACAGGAAGCGTGGAGGGTGAGACACGAGCAGGGAGGAGCCATCGCTTTCCCCTGGAACAAAGTGCTCTCTCCTCACCCCACAGGAATGGTGAGGGTAAACAAATGCAAAGTAAGATCTGTTTGGTTGGATGTGAGTTTCTCATTGCTGACAAATGGCACCACATACACAGCCAGGATGGACTTGTCTCGATTTGCCTGGTTAGGGCAGCCATAGATGACAGTCAGTCCGACTTGTTTAATGTTCTAGTTTGGTACTAGGGAGAAATTCTTCCCTGTGAGGGTGGGGAAGCCCTGGCACAGGTTGCCCAGAGAAGCTGTGGCT